>NW_027603490.1:0-14137 GCF_053455715.1 Rhinoraja longicauda
GTGCTCGGTTTGCCAAGGTCTGCTGGATATCCCGTTTGGATATCCCGGTTGCTAACCATTTTGACGTCCCTTCCCATTACTACACTGACGATTCTGCCGTGAGCCTCTACCGCTGTAAAATGAAGGAACAACACTTCATATTCCATTTGGGTAGCTTACAACCTAACGATATCCACTTTGAATTCTCCAACATTAGGTGATCAACCTACAAACACCCCCCCCCCTTCTCTCCCGCTCCCATTGTTATACCGCCGCTGATCGCTGACCCCTCTTACCTTAGAACCCATTTCCGCCCTACCCACCATCCCTGTCCGCAACCAACTATATTATTTTCCGTATATACACAACCCACAGCACTTCAAACTTTATTTCACACCACCTATCTTTTTAATAACCTATGTAACAATATATCCCAGGCGTTTATGTAAACAAGACAAACTGTAATATATCACGGAATGGACATTCAAGCGTATGCCAATTACACCTTTAATTCACCTAAATATAATAATAATAATAATAATAATAATAATAATAATAATGCATGACATTTATATAGCGCTTTTCTAACACTCAAAGACGTGTATGTACATGTCTTCTGAAATTATCAAATCGTGTAATCTACTGGAATAAATTACAAAGAAAAACAAGTGGCCTTCTAAAAATTGTCTTCAGTTCTTCTCTGAATTTGCTTTGGGAGGCAGCATAAATGAAGGTGTTTGTGCAAGTATTTAAAAATCTTAACTGGAATCCAGTTTGTTCCGCAATGCTGAATGGATCACTGTAATCAGATTTCATCAGTTCGTTATCGGTAAAATATAGAGAAATAAAGCAAGAAAAATTTACCATCCACAACAAAAGGAAACTACCAGATATTGCGAGTAGTAGCATTATTGATTTTCTTCGGTTTTGAATTTCTTGATCCATCTGGCCCTTCTCGCTTTCCTTTCCACGGAGCTTGCTTCTGACTCTGTTTGCCAGCATAATGTGACTTATAGTTAAGGCATTGAACAAGGGGATCAACACAAATGGCAGAAATGGAGTTAAGATGGTCTCCAACCATAAAAATGCAGCCCACATAGGTAAAGCGTAGAAATTTGATTTCACATTACAGAACCATGGCACATGGTCAATTATATCGCGAGGTTCAAGTAAGAAGTAGATTGGTATATTTTCTATAATGCAGAGCATACATACAACTGTGATAACCCTTGATGCAATTTTTGCTGTGCAAAACTTCATTCGTAACGAGTGGCAACAAATCGCAACAAATCGATCAAAGGTAAAGACCACAGTTAACCAGACGGAGCAGTCAATAGCGATAAAACTCAGAGTCAGAATAATCCGGCAGATGGGTGTGTAATGCAGAAATGACCGTGGAAGAAACGCGTCATTAATCTGATAAAGAATCGCACCAACTATCAAATGCAGTAGGTTACTTGCCGCCATCCACACCAGATATCGGGTAATGCATCTGGAGAGTCCGCATCTTCCGGTGGACAGGATGAACATTGTCAACAAATTAGCTGGAAACAATTAAGGGAATTGTATTAAGATGTATCTTCTTCCGGGATCAATCGAAGTTATGTTACCTTTCTTTCCGAGGTTGCAATGTTCATTTATGCACGTTTTATTTAAAACCATGGAATGAATGAAACCAGAATATGCTTTATTATGCCCCGCCTTATTAATCCGACGATCTGGACTGGATGAGACCATTTCAGGAAGCAGTGCAATTAACCATTTGCTTTTATTTTGTTTCATATTTCCGGTCAACAATCATTGCACTTCCCATCTGGAGAAAATTATCTGTGGTTTAGCGATTCAGCGGTGAGCATGATTGGATAAGCGTGCTTTAATTGCTTTTTTTCTTGATGGGATATTTACGATTTATAAAGTTAAATAACGTGCCAGGATCGTTTTCTGCGCCGTCGTCGAAACCATCAGCAAACGGATGCTGTTTTTGCAGAACCCCCACAAATTTCTGATTGGAGAATTAAAATTGTATTTTGACTGATCGTGGAATCACCAGTTGACATGTTTGTTTAAAATATGCTTTGTTGCATGTTTTCCATTTCTCTTTCTCGTCCAGACTAAATCAACACCAGTTTGCATTTCTGGCACTGATAATTAAATAAATGTGTAAATTAGTAATGTATTTGTTTTGTATATTTTATCGTCAAGCTGGAAATACAAGTCAGAGTCAAAATCGATAGGTTACTCATTCTGGACAATTAAGATAGTATGCATTAGCAGTTGAAACAAAATGCTTTACTAATTGGGAAGATGTGATCCGACGGCTATTGTGGGGAAGATAAAGCATGTTGGAGGAAAAAACCCTGAAGGGGGCGATTAGAAGGGCCAGAAGGCGTTTTGAAATGTCACTGGCGGATTGGATTCATAAACATCCAAAAGCTTTCTATAGGTTCATTAATCACAAGCGGGTAAACCGCGAGAATGTAGAACGCTCAAGGATAAAGGAGGATATATATGATTGAAGTTGGAGGATGTGGGTGAAGTGTTAAACGGATAGTTGTCACCTTCACTGACAGAGAAGGACTTGGAGAGCAGTAAGATTACTGTTGAGACTACATAAACATGTTAGAACAGTTTGCGATCTACAAAGAGTTTGTGCCGAGGCTCCTGAAAAGCATTAACATGGTTATGTCCGCAAGGCCAAAGATCTATCCCAAGGTGTTGACGGAAGCAAGAGAGGAGAATGTGCGTGCCTCGACGAGAATATTTTCAGCCACAAGCGAGGAACACAGAAGAGTGGCCAAAGTTGTTCGTTAGTTTTTCGGAAGGGTTGTGGAGAGGATCCATGGAGCAAGATTCAGCGGTAAGTGAACTATTGGAGAGAATTATTCGAGACAGGATTAGCTCGCATTTGAAAGGGGTTAATTATGAGAGGCATATGCTCAATGGTTCAGTGGTTCAATGGTCCTTAATTATCACGTGTGAGCAATGAAATTTGATTTGCCATACAGTCATAACAAAAAAGCAACAAGATACAAACCTACATAAAGATTAAACATACACAGCCAACACAGCGGCGTGTGAGAATCCCTGGGGTACACAGCATAAGGGTAGACCCACAGCCATCAGTTCAATGTCCGGGCTACACACACGCTCCTTCACCGTGGTGTGAACAAGGTTGTACCAACCGCTGTCCCTCTCTGTAGTCCCTGTCCGCCGAACAGTCAGAAAGCCTTCTGCACTCGACAGTAAACTCCGGATGTCCTCATGGCGTGATGAGCCCGCAAACTCCGAGATCATCGCACTCACGGCACTTCCTCGGAGTACCCACCAGCGCAGGCAGCACGCCCATCTTGTTTTTTGGGCGACCTCCCATTCCCCACTGTGATGGACAATAGACAATAGACAATAGGTGCAGAAGGAGGCCATTCGGCCCTTAAAGCCAGCACCGCCATTCAATGTGATCATGGCTGATCGTTCTCAATCAGTACCCCGTTCCTGCCTTCTCCCCATACCCCCTGACTCCGCTATCCTTAAGAGCTCTATCTAGCTCTCTCTTGAATGCATTCAGAGAATTGGCCTCCACTGCCTTCTGAGACAGAGAATTCCACAGATTCACAACTCTCTGACTGAAAACGTTTTTCCTCCTCTCAGTTCTAAATGGCCTACCCCTTATTCTTAAACTGTGGCACCCTGTTCTGTACTCCCCCAACATTTGGGAACATGTTTCCTGCCTCAAACGTGTCCAACACTTTAATAACCTGATACGTTTCGATAAGATCCCCTATTACCTTCTTCCTCCTTGTCTCCCGCGGTCAGGGCGATTGGAGCTCCCGCAGTCGGCGATCGAGGCTCCCGCGATCGGGGCGTTTGGAGCTACCAAACAAAGGGACCGCCAGCTTCACGATGTTAAGGCCGCAATGCGGACGGAGATACGATACGGGAAAAAGTCACATCTCCGTTGCGGGAAAAGATTATAAAAAGTCCGTCCCCCACCCCCAAATACAAAAGCTACACATCCACTAAAACATATAACTAGAACAGACTTTAAAACTTCAAAATAAGAATGGGACGAGACGAGGCTGGCACGTACAGGTAATCGGCGCCACCCGGTCGAGTAGACAATCAAAACTTTATTATCAGGGTGCAAATCTCGAGGTTGTAGCAATAAGGTGAGATGGGGTAAGATTAAGTGGGATCTGCGGGGAATGTTCTTTTTTTACGTTGAGAGTGGTGGGGCCCTGGACAGCATCGACCTCCGTGGTTGCGGAGGCAGGTACCGTAATGGCGATTCAGACGCTGTTAGATCGGCATACGGAAGTGCAAGGAATGGACGGATGTGGTCGGTGTATAGGCAGATGTGACCTATTTAACTTGCAATTGTCTGTGGCACTGACATTGTGGGCCGAAAGGCTCATTCCTGTACTGTACTGTTCACTGTTCAATTTCATCCCACCAAGAATATCTCTCCACGTAACTTCGGCGCTGTTGCCACATTGCATAACAAATAAAATACATCCATTTTTGAGTGAAGAGATCTCCTGTTTGAGCTTAATTATAACCGTTCAGCTGTACCTGGGGTTATTTTCTAACGTTCACCCCAGTTGACATTTTTCGCATGATACAAAAGCCAATCATGTTTAGGTAACCCGTTCTTCTCCTCGGGTTATCAGGAACATAACGTGGTTCGGTCAGAATGATACCGAGTCGTTTCCCAGTGTTAGTAGCGTCGTTTGGCAATTGTAAATGGAATGAAAAGTCACTTAAGATTTTCTGTGCCAAGTACCAAAGCGGACCATGGAAAAACAGAAAATATACCTTGGGATATTTATCGTCACGAACGTGAAGTTAGGCTCGATTGTCTACCAAATAAAATATCTTATATTAAATTATCACAGACGGCGGGTTCAAATTATCGAAACGGTTTTGGAATACATGCAGCGTAGAGCACGAATATAAACATGGGATGACTCTGCAAGGATTCATTTACACAAACGTGACTGGGTTGCTCTGTCACATGGAATAGGACCCAGATGCAACATTGATATCAATTTCACTGTTCCGGAAAAAAATGTCATAATCGTTGTTTGTTTGTTTCTGTCAGTGCCGTTATTGTATGACCAGTTTCATAGTCGTCCATATAAGTATCAGATCTATTCGCAGCCCATTATCAATGTCGGCATATTTTATATATATATACACATATATACATATACACGCACACACACATACACACACACACACACACACACACACACACACACACACACACACACACACACACACACACACACACACACACACACACACACACACACACACACACACACACACACACACACACACACACACACACACACACACACACACACACACACACACACACACACACACACACACAAACACACACAAACACACACATATATATGGTGGACACAAGGTGCTGGAATAACTCAGCGAGACAGGCAGCATCTCTGGCGAGAAGAAATGGGTGAAGGTTCGGGTAGATCCTGAAGAAGGGTCTCGACCCAAAACGTCACCCATTCCTTCTCTCCATATATATATATATATGCATATGCCAGCGAAGGTAGAACGAGTTATTCAGTGTAGGTATAATAATATTATGTGAATGGCTTACCAGGAATACCAATTATTACAATAATGGGATAGTAAATGCGTTCTACGAGTAACTTGACCGGTAATCCCATCGTCAAAGGGAAGCGATGTTTCCAGTTAGTTGAAGGAACGGGGATCTCCTACTTTCTTGTTTACCTCTTATTTATATCTGAGATAAACCTCGAGGGAATAGCGAGCCCTGCAAAATGATCGGAATTTTCCACTCCCTTTATTATACAATCAAGGTGAATTTTGTTTATTGCCACTGTTTAAGACAATTGGGATGCACTGTATCATTAATATTTTAGCATGCACGCTCAAGAAATATACTGCACGATAAAAGCTTCCAATGCTTATTTATGGGAGACGTGCGCTCCTGTCAATGTGCATGAGTTTGTATGTGGATGTGCAGGGAATGAAGAGATATAGATTACTTGCAAGCAGATGGCATTAGTTTACTATGGCATCGTCTTCTGCACAAACATTGTGATCCCGCGCTGAGCTGTTTCATGTTATATGATCAATAGATTTTGTGGACATCTAACATGTTTCTGCAACTGCAACACTACAATGCTGGAAATTCAAAAAGTGCTGTACAATGCTACATTTTGGGGGTCTGGTGTGTTTTTCTTTGCACTGCCATCTCTTTTTGTTGCACGTTTATATGGTTTGATTATATTCATATATGATATAATTTGAGTGGATGGCACGCATATAATGCTTTTCATGGAATGTACACAAACATGACATTAATAAACCAAATCAATCAAACGAAAGCATCTTCACATCTGGAGAAAATTCAATGAAATTCCATAAAGAGGTCCATATAATTTGCCCGTGATAATGAAACAAAATCAGTGCAAAATGTTTTATAAATATTGCAGTTCTGAGCAAAGGACTCAGATAGATATTTTTTCTTTTTATACCAAAGTAAAAATAGATGTGTTTTATTGATAAAGCTATAGAAAGGCTGGAGTTCTATCAATCAACGAATGTTGGGTTGAAACATTAGATCGGATAACGCACTGGATTCATTGACTTATCATGGCTGCCTTTTCTTTCAGTGCTTTATAGCTGGATCGACGGCAAGTCCATGCAGTCCGCATACTTCTCGCTAACATCCAGTCTGCCTAGACAAGTTTCAACAAACCTGCCGTTTCAAAGGGAATTTAAGGGTACATGTGTTCTCTGTTGCACTCAACATGGCTTAACCCAACTGAGCTTGCCCTGTTCTACAATCTGAGGTTTTCTGCACTTATCGTATGGCAGCGCCGAAGAGACACGCAGCGGCTTCTCCTTTTGGCCAGTGCCCCAGTGCACTTTTCTGACGATCCCACTCTCCTGGTCTGAAAGAGCTGTTCTTACTTTTCCATCACTTTTTATCTACCGTGGGAATTCACCTCAACTATCTTTTCCGCAGTCTACAAACCACTACAAGCCAAAGCCAACGCAGCACTGGACGAATTCTATACCATTCTATCGTACATTGCTTTCAGACTGAAAATGCAGAAATCCTGTTGAATCTTTCCTGACTGCAGGCAGAACGTCTTTGCGCCACGGGGGATAGTAAAACTCTTCATCACTTCTCTACAACGTTCGAGGATGCCAATCGTTGCTATGCTTTCCGTCCTTTTGGCCAGTCTGTTGCGGCGGCTTACAGATAGTGAACGAAGCATGAGACACCAAAGCAAAGTGTAATGTAGCACGGTGTAAAGATGCCTCGGTTCCATTTCCGGACTGTTTTGAGACACTGGACTAGAACGCGATCAAGATCACTTGATGCAGCCTCGTCCAGTATATCTCAGTTCTCATTAGTTTCTTCCAGAAATACATTGTCGCTTCTGTTCCAGCAATCGCAATTTATATCCGTCTTAACCAAGAATCTGTGATGTAGAGGGAGATTCATTCTCTGTTAATGTCTAGGTCCGAGGATTTCAGGACCGGTAGACCTCCGGTGTACAAAGGTCCAATGATCATCTCTGCAAAGATGCAAGAAGAGATTTCCCAAGAAACTTGATGCTCCATTAAATCAATGGGGTGCCAAGTGAACAAACCTTCACCTTGGAGCGTCCGCTCACTCCCACCCCCACATATCTCTGACCTCACATCGCGAAGGAAGTCAAAGGTTCGAAGGTTCGGAGGTATTTTATTGTCACGTGTACCAATTAAGGTACAGTAAAACTCGATTGACCATAAAGTCATACTAAAAAAATCAGAAGACACACAACTTCATAAAAGTTCAAATAAACATCCAACACAGCGGATTCCCCACATTTCTCACTGTGATGGAAGGCAATAAAGTCTAATCTTCTTTTCTCTTTATTCTCCCGCGGTCGGGGCAGTCGAACCATCCGTAGTCGGGGCAATCGATGCTCCCGCAGCCGGCGATCCAAGCACCCGCATTGGGGCGTCAAAGCTCCCGCTTTTTTAAATCTCTTACCTCGACTGAGATGCTCCCGCTTTGACGCTCCCGCAAAGCACCTGCGGCCTGAAGCTTCCGAAGTCGGTCCCTAACCAAGGTACCGCGAGCTCACGGTGTTAACGTCCGCAGGATCCCGCGGTTGGAACTTCCGAGGTCGATCCCTGACAAAGGGACCACCAGATCAACGATATTAAGTCCTGCGGGCTCCCGCGGTTGGAGGTCCCAAAGTCGATCCCCAGCAAGAGGCCGCAGTGCGGACGGTGATACGATACGGAATATAACCGCATCTCAGTCGAGGTAAGAGATTTAAAAAAGTTTCCCGCAATTCCCCCACCCCCCACATAAAACAAAGCTAAAGAACACTAAAACATACATTTAACACACAGTAAATACAACAAAAGGAAGAAAAGGACGAGACAGAATTTTGGCGAAGCAGCCTTTGCGGCGCCAATCAGTGGTGATCTCCTTCGACACATGTAATCTAACGGTAAGCTGCCAGCGCGGACGGAATACCTGGGCCAGTTCTAAAATCATGCGGCAATTAACTGGCCTCAGTCTTCGCTGCCATTTTTAACATCTCACTTCAACATTCCACTGCCCCCATCTGATTCAAGGAAACTTAAATCAGTACAGTCACTAAATAAAACCATAATGCCCTGTCTCACACTGCCGCTCAGCACATTTACCGTCAACCATTATAAAGTGCATTGAAAGATTGGTAATAGCCCACGTTCAGCAGGATAATATTTACTCCCTGCAATTTGCCACAAATGGCTTATGGATCATCCCATCTCTCTTGCAATCCACCCAGCTTCTGATCGCGTTGATAACAGCAATATATGTGTTGGAATGTTATTCGGTGATACAAGTTCATTGGCAACACCAGAGTAAAGAATAAGCTCAGCCCTAAATATCGCAACCTTGGCTTCAGGGCCTCCATCTAAAGCCGTCTTTATTACTTCCTGACCGGCAGACATGAGTAGTTTACAAAAGGTCATAGCATTTCTCCACCATGACAGTAAACACCAGTGATACTCCATGGCGTTTGTTCAGTCCCTCTCACTTCTTGCACACCAACAACTGTGACTACATACAAAGGGAAATCGATCTGTGTACACCGACACTATTGGTGTCGACAATATTGCCTCATTCACATATTGAATGAGAGGAAATGTTGGAAGGAGTTCAACAATCATCTGTATTCTGTCAGGAAATCAACCTTAACTGATCAAGATGACAGAGTTCGTCGTTGACGTAAACAGGCGGGAGGGTGAACATAACACGTCCTGTCCTCATCAACGAGCCCACTCTACAGATTGTCCGGGGCTTCGGGTTCCTGAGCATCCGTATCATTAGCAACCTATCCCGATTCTTTACTACTGAGGCGGTCATAAAGAAAATGCATTAGCGGACTTATTTTCTTGTGCCTGAGAACATATGGCGTGGGCGCGAGGATACCGCCGGAAATCTACGATGCTCCATCGATGACATTCCAACTGGACTGCCAAATATTCCGGTCATGAACGTCTGAAAAACGGTCAGAGAACAGTGAACAGACTACAGTCAATCATTCCTTCCATCCAGTTCAATATCAAAGTACGTTTCACCAGAAGGCCAGAAGTATCGTCAAGCATTCCTGCTATCCTGGTCATTGCCTTTTCTCTTCAACTTTCTCGGAGAAGATGCAAGAGCTTGAAAGTTCGGATTACCAGAATTAAGAATAGCTTTTTTTTCCTCCCTACTATCCAACTACTGAAACAATCACTTGGTTCGCAGCCCCTTCCGGGATATGCCGCTACATATCTTACTCATAACGTTCCCTCATTCCGTTAATCCGTTGTTGTACGCTAGGTGGCCAACACCACCTAAGGTGTTCCACACCTGCACCATTCTTCTGCTTCGCACGCACTGTTGTATTTATTGTAGCATTAAAATTCATAAATTATTTGCATCGTGAGTTTCGTGTGAACAATGCCTTTCATTGCGCCCTGGTGGGTTTGACAATAATCTATTTTAAATCTGAATTTAGAAATCTATGACACGGCTTCCAATTTTCCCGTGTATCCACTTGGCCTGCCAATACATTGTTACAGTTGATCCAAATTGATATTGATTCCAAGTTCCAAGTTCCTAGGAATAAATATCAAGTTCCTAGGAATAAATATCAAGTATGTAAGAATAAATATCAAGTCCCTAGGAGTAAATATTACCAGCAATTTGTCCCAGGCCAGTCACATCAACGCAATGACCAACAAAGCACGCCTGCCTGTTTTGTTAGAAGGCTTGGGAAATTCGCCCTGTCTGCAACAACCCTTACCAACATCCAGGGATGCGCCATCGTAACCTTCTTATCGGGATGAATCATGGCCTGGTTTGGGAGCAGTCTCCCCGCGGCCCGCGCGCGGCGGAAATGTCTCCCGGCTTGCGGCGGCTCCAAAATCGTGCCTGCCGCGGAAAAGAGAACATCCCTATCGGAGGAACCCTGGCGACCCTGGACTCTGCGACCCAATGAAGACCGGGATTCAGAGGGAAGGATGGAGGGAGTCGACGATGGCGGCGAACGTTGGACAAATGTTTCGGTAAGAAGAATAGGAGTGTCTTTCCTTTCTCACCCTCGAGGTAGGCTGGTGTTGGCGCCCTTCGGCTAACCAGCTTCTAAAGAAGCTGTGACGGGCCTTTGTGGTCAACTGCAGTTGGGACTGTAAAATAGCGCCAAAATGTTGTAACATCAATATGGAATCAGTGGGCTGTTCTATGCACTCTGTACTAACCGGCTGATACTGCCTATGTTGTGTGATTGACTTGCTGATATGTACGTAAAACCATAACTTCATTGCAACTTGGTACAAGTGATAAATTTGAACAATTGTACCATTGAACAACTCCAACCAAGATCGCAAGAAATTACAGAGTTGGGGACCTAGCCTAGAACATCGCCATGAGAATAATAGGCCAAAGAAACACATAAAAGACAGAAGGCAATCTCTGCAAGGCTAGGCTTAAACCTAATTCAAACTCTCAGTCTCTGTGTGTTTTCGGGAACTTCCGATAGTAACCTTGTTTGAGGTTCTCGCCAGCAAAATGATTGATGGATGTTCAGAAAAGCACTAAACTGCTGCATGCATCAGAGGAATGCTGACAAACGAGTCTTCGCTTTATAACTCGTTATAGGCATATGTGAAGGCACATTCTCTATTCTGGATAATAGAAATCACGTCAAGCCTCACATGTTTTTGGCGCAGAACGCTGTGTCATTGAGTCATAGAGGCATAGAGTGATACAACTCGGAAACAGGAGCTTTGGCGCAACTTGCCCACACCGGTCCACGTGCCCAGCTGCACTGGTCCCACCTGCCGAGTTTGGCCTCCAGTTCATTTATCAGTGTAACAGTTTCTTAAAATTTGGGATAGTTACTGCCTCAACTACCTCCTCTTGCAGCTTATTCCATACCTCCACCGCCATTTGTATGAAAAGGTTACCTCTCATATTCCTGTTAAACCTTATCCCCTAGTATAAGAAAATAACTGCAGATGCTGGTACAAATCGATTTATTCACAAAATGCTGGAGCAACTCATCAGGTCAGGCAGCATCTCGGGAGAGAAGGAATGGGTAACGTTTCGGGTCGAGACCCTTCTTCAGACTGATGTCAGGGTGGCGGGACAAAGGAAGGATATGGGTGGAGACAGGAAGATAGAGGGAGATCTGGGAAGGAGGAGCGAAAGGGATGGACAGAGGAACTATCTAAAGTTGGAGAAGTCGATGTTCATACCGCTGGGCTGCAAACTGCCCAGGCGAAATATAAGGTGCTGTTCCTCCAATTTTGGGTGGGCCTCACTATGGCACTGGAGGAGGCCCATGACAGAAAGGTCAGACTGGGAATGGGAGGGGGAGTTGAAGTGCTCGGCCACCGGGAGATCACTTTGGTTAATGCGGACCGAACGCAGGTGTTCAGCGAAGCGATCGCCGAGCCTGCGCTTGGTTTCGCCGATGTAAATAAGTTGACATCTAGAGCAGCGGATGCAATAGTGAAGTCAAGTCAAGTCAAGTCAATTTTATTTGTATAGCACATTTAAAAACAACCCACGTTGACCAAAGTGCTGTACATCTGTTTAGGTACTAAGGAAAGAATGAAACATACAGTAGCACACAAACATAACAGCACATACAAAACAGTTCACAGCGCCTCTTCAATGGGCCTCAAACGCTAGGGAGTAGAAATAGGTTTTGAGCCTCGACTTAAAGGAGTCGATGGAGGGGCAGTTCTGATGGGGAGAGGGATGCTGTTCCACAGTCTAGGCGCTGCAACCGCAAAAGCGCGGTCACCCCTGAGCTTAAACCTAGACCGCGGGATAGTGAGTAGCCCCAAGTCGGCCGACCTGATGGACCTGGAGTTAGAGAGGTGGGTTAGAAGATTTTTGATGTAGGGGGGGAATGTCCATTTAGGGCTTTATATGTGAATAGGAGGAGCTGGAAGTTGATTCTGTACCGTACAGGAAGCCAGTGGAGAGAGGCCAGAATCGGCGTGATGTGGTCCCTTTTACGGGTACCCGTCAGGAGTCTCGCTGCGGCGTTTTGAACCAGTTGCAGGCGGGACAGGGATGATTGGCTGATCCCAGTGTATAGGGAGTTGCAGTAGACTAGGCGGGAGGAAATGAAAGCGTGAATGATTTTTTCAGTGTCGTCGAATTGGAGGAAAGGTTTGATTTTAGCTATGGTACGAAGTTGGAAGAAGCTGGCTTTTACCACAGCGTTGACTTGCTTGTCAAACTTTAATGCAGGGTCAAATATCACGCCGAGGTTTTTGACATGCGGTTTGACTAGGCAGGATAGGCTTCCAAGACTTTATCGATTTGATGGAGTCGGGGGGGGGGGGGGGGGGGGCTAATAGGATGACCTCAGACTTGCTCTCGTTTAATTGGAGAAAGTTCTGTGCCATCCAACATTTTATGTCCTCAAGGCAGTGTAAGAGGCTGTTTAAATTTGACCGGTTGTTGGGTTTCAGAGGGAGTTAAAGCTGTGTGTCATCGGCATAGCAGTGGAAAGAAATGCCGCGCCTTTGAATGATTTGGCCAAGGGGGAGCATGTATAGAGAGAAGAGAATGGGGCCTAGGATGGAGCCTTGTGGAACTCCGCAGGAGAAGCTAGCTGGAGAAGAGGAATAACTGCCTATGGTGATGGCGAAACTCCTATCTTTGAGGTAGGAAACGAACCAGCTCAGGGCAGTACCATCAATGCCAACCGTGTACCGGATACGGTCAATAAGGATGGTGTGGTCCACTGTATCGAACGCTACGCTGAGGTCGAGAAGGAGCAGGATTGCACAGTCGCCGGTGTCGATGGCGAGAAGCAGGTCGTTGTGTACCTTCAACAAGGCAGACTCTGTGCTGTGGTGGGCTCTGAAACCTGACTGGAAACTTTCCAGGATTGTGTTTTGGTGTAGGTAGGGCACTAATTGGTTTAGAATTGCCTTTTCAAGGACTTTTGACAGGAATGGCAGTTATAGATGAGTTTGGAGGAGGTGCAGGTGAACCTTTGTCTCACCTGGAAAGACTTTGGGTCCTTGAATGGAGTTGAGGGGGGAGGTAATGGGACAGGTGTTGCATCTCGTGCGGTTGCAGGGGAAAGTGCCCGGGGTTGGGGTGGTTTGGGTAGGAAGGGACGAGTGGATCAGGGAGTTACGGAGGGAACGGTCTCTGCGGAACGCAGAGAGGGAAGGGGATGGGAAGGTATGGCCAGTGGTGGGGTCCCGTTGTAGGTGAAGGAAATGTTGGTGGATGATATGTAGGATCCGCTGGCTCGTGGGGTGGAAGGTGAGAACGGGGGGGATTCTGTCCTTGTTGCGAGTGGGGGGAGGGGGAGCAAGAGCGGAGTTGCGGGATGTAGAAGAGACCCTAGTTGTCGTCTGGTCTCGGTCCGGTAGAGACACAAAATGCTGGAGTAACTCAGCAGGTCAGGCAGCATCTCGGGAGTGAAGGAATGGGTAAGGTTTCGGACATAAAATGCTGGAATGAGGCCAGACGACAACTCTCAGGCACCTCTTCCTACCTATCCCTGGACCACGACCGCACCGATAAACACCAGAGCTTTATCATCATCACCATCACGGACCTCATTATTTCCGACGA
>NW_027603491.1:0-14135 GCF_053455715.1 Rhinoraja longicauda
GGAAAGGGAGGGGGAGAGGGGGAAGGGAGAGAGAGAGAGAGAGAGAGGGGGGGAGAGGGAGAGAGAGAGAGACGGAAGAGAGAGGGAGAGGGGGAGAGAGGGGGGCGGAGGCCCACCCACCCTACCCCTGACCGGTCCCCAGTGCGGAGGGCGGGAGGGTGAGAATGAGGAGGTAGAAACTGAAATAAACACTTCAATGATCAGGGACTGTCATTAAAAATGATCAATATATATGACAGGCAATGGTGTTATTTTTTCTGCTTAATCTGCGTCTTTGATTGGGTGAATGTGAGGGGCTGGGGGTCCCGGAGCGGGGCCGGCGATGGGATCATCCGCCCGGGACTGACAGCTGGAAGATGCGGCGGTGAATGTGAGGAGCCGGAGCCCGGAGCGGAGAGACTGCGGCCGCCCTCTGGGATGCGCTCAGGGCGCGGGTTTATTAATGAACCGCAGCGCTGAGGTGAGCGGATATTTCACCGCGCTCTTCACCTGCTCCCTGAACTTGGACTGGGTCGCCGCGTAAATAAATGTGTTGGTGCAGCAGCTGAGATTCATCAGCAAATACCCGACGTTGTTCAAGATCCATTGGGAATCATTCCCATCATTCCCAATCCCTGTGATCTGATAATAGACGAAGTTTACAACCACCGTCAGCCACAGGAGGATGAAGCTGCCGGAGATGGTGAAGAGTAAAACCACAGACCTCCTCCTGCTCTCCATCTCCGGGTCACTGCGCTTCTCCCCCTTGCTCTCACCCCTCAGCCCCTGACGGACCCGACTGGCCACTAGAATGTGCCGGACTGTCAGAGCGTTGAGCAGCAGGATCACAGCGAAAGGGAGGAGCGGAGTTAAAACCGTGTCGAACCACTTAAATGCCACCCACCCGGGGTCAGTGTAATAACTGTCCACCGGGGCACAGCCCCACGGGACATTGTCGATGGTTCTCCAGGGTTCCACTGTGAAGTAGCGGGGAACGTTTTTCAGACACAGCAGAACGCCGGCTGTTGCGAGAACCGCAGCCGCAGTTTTCCCGGTGCAATATTTTGTTTTCAGCTTCTGGCAACAAATGGCGACAAAGCGATCAAAGGTGAAAGTGACGGTGAACCAGACAGAACAGTCTGTAACTGAATACGCCAGTACTTCGTGAACACTGCACACAGGGGTGATGGACAGGAAACTCCAATAAAAGTAATGGAATCGGATCCGAGACAAAATGACCTCGGTGATCAGGGTGAGTAGATCGGCCGCTGCCATGGCCACCAGGTAGCGAGTGGTGCAGGTGGAGAGGCCGCACTTTCCCCGGGACAGGATCACAATCGCCACTAAATTCACTGCGGAAAGAGAAGGGGACGGACACTGGGCATTACTGAACACGGTCTCCGGGGCTGAACACCGGCTCCACTTTCAGCTGAAGATCAGGAGTGTTGGAGTCGATGCGCGGCTGCAGGTTTAACAATGTCAGACCCGGCTCCGACTGTGCCCGACCTGCCAGCTTCAGGGGAGAAGAGATAAGGCGACGGGCGGGGTAAAGGGCGGGGAGGGAACGAGCAGCCGCCCGCTACAATAGGCGGAATGGTCCTGTCTACAGTTAACCCCGCTCACAGTCTCTGATGGGGTCGGTTTCGCAGACTTAACCGTGACCGGCCTCGTTTAACCAGGGCTCTGGGAACACGGCATCTGATGGGGACGAGGAGGATTGCAGAGGGACGGCAGGGACAACTTAGGATCCGGCCGCAGAGTGGCTCCGCTAATGGATTCATTCCACAGTGAGTTCAGTTCGGTAACAACACACGCCGGTAGATCCGCGGCCACCGGTTCAAGAGATCGATCCAATTATTGACCAACAGGCAGGTTGAATCCGACTGTGACAGACTCCACAGTGAGACCTGTCCACAGGAGCGGGTGTTCACTCTGATCAATAACTCAGACACAGTGAACTTCACAATATAAACCCCTCCCAGTCACACCGTCCCGGAGAGCTGCCTGTCCCGAGCACTGGGACAACTCTGGGCAAGGTCCCACTGAAGGCAAGAACAACATTCTAGTGGGTCCCGGCATTGGGAGAAAAAGAGGGTTAGTTTCGGCTGTGTGAGAATGAGAAAAATCACAGCGTTAATTCAAAAATATTTCATTTAGAGGATTGATATAATTTACACATTCAACGCTCATCAGTTGGGAATATTGTAACACGATCAGAATCAGGTCAACACCGGTTAACGGACGGAGTTATAAAACTTGAATTGTTCTGTTCACTTACCAGGGACTCCAACGGCAGCAATGATCACGTACAAGATTTTCTCCACGGCTAAATATTCGTACACCTTTTCCCACATGTTCTCTGCCCAGCGAAGTGTCCCCGTGATCTACCGGTAATCTCTCGGATTGAAATGCCGGGGCAGTACACTCCCGGAGATTTTATACCATTTTCCGTCTCCACCGGGACAACGAAGTTTCAACAGAGTTAAAATATAGAGATTTTGAAATGATTCGCAAACAGATGACATCAGCCAAATGAAATCCCTGCTGAGACAGGTCGTGATTTATTCAGGGAATTGATTGAGAAACTCCAAAGACTGGGAATGGTGGCGATACTGAGGGATGGAAATTGGGAGCGGCATTGTTCCAGCAAAGGGGATATTGTTTCAAACTCCATCAGGTCCAACTCTCCGCCTCATGTTGTTTGTCTGATTTCATTCAATCCGCTTAACTCACTAAGGCAATCCCAAATTCCAGGGACCCTCTCAGGGCTTCTGATGCCCAGTTTGAAGGTGGACTGGGCGACATTTGTCCACAGGTTGAGGAATTAGTTCAACAGACCACCTCGCAATAAAATGCCCCGTCCACTCTGCTTCACCGCTCAATATGATCGCGGCTTAACTGATTGCAACCTCACCCCACACTCCCGGCGAGGCTGGTAACCATTCACTCCTTGCTTGCCTGCAGTGGGTCTGATTTTGCGCCGGGACAATAACATTCTCTGCCTTCGTCACCTCTGAGCAGGAACGACCGAAAGACTCACGACACTCAGAGAACAGAAACATTGTGGCTTCAGAATTGTCCGAAACCCAAATAAAACAGCGAATGATGCGGCACATCTCCCTCCTCCCTTTCTCTCTCCCTCCATCCTTACTGCTGTCGCTCTCTCTGAACTATCACTCTCTCCTACCATCTCTATTCTTCCTCTCTGCTCCGCCATCTCTCTGTCAACCTCTCTCTCCTAACCCCCCCTCCTTCTCACTCCCATTGCATTTATCCCTCCGTTTCTTTCTATCTATCTGACCCTTCCATCGCTCCGTTTTTCCAACCCATGCGATCTGAACTCCGCTCTCTTTTCATGTTCCCACTCTCCCTTTGTTACTTAACTCTCCCTCCATTTCTTCTTTCGTCTTCTCCGCTATCTCTTCCTTTCATCACCGTACTCCCTATCTGTCTCTCTCTTTTCCCCAACACTCCTCCTGCTCGCCCTCACCTCTCTCTCCAAGGCCTTTCTTGCGAAGTGCGGTTAAAACGGCCAGCCACCATGGAATGTCTCTCTACCCCGTTCCCTCACACTTCAATAGCCCTTCCAGGTGAGGCTGATGTTCACATGCACCTCATCTAATCCCTTCTATTGCATGCGGTGTTCCAGATATGGTCTCCTTTGCATCGGCGTGGTCAAGTGGAGACTCGGCGACCGTTCGGCCCAACACTTACCGTCGTTCCGTCAAGGCCTCCCGGATCTTCCCGTTGTAACTC
The DNA here is from genome assembly GCF_053455715.1 of Rhinoraja longicauda. Classification (NCBI taxonomy): domain Eukaryota; kingdom Metazoa; phylum Chordata; class Chondrichthyes; order Rajiformes; family Arhynchobatidae; genus Rhinoraja; species Rhinoraja longicauda. The sequence continues at coordinate 3,736 of NW_027603491.1, forward strand.
GCCTTCCCACACTGACCTTTCTGTCCTTTGCTCCCTCTATTGCCAGACTGAAGCGACATGCAAACTGAAAGAACGCCACTTCATATTCCGCCCTTGGTGCCTTGCAACAATAGACTATAGACAATAGGTGCAGGAGGATGCCATTCGGCCCTTCGAGCCTGTACGCACCGCCATTCAAAGTGATCATGGCTGATCATTCTCAATCACTACCCCGTTCCTGCCATCTCCCCATACCCCCTGACTCCGCAATCCTTAAGAGCTCTATCTAGCTCTCTCTTGAGTGCATTCAGAGAATTAGCCTCCACTGCCTTCTGTGGCAGAGAACTCCTAATGGTATGAACTTTGAATTATCCAATGTTAGGTAACTAAGTGCAAATTCCCACTTCCCCCTCCCTCTTCCTCGTGCTTCATCCGGACTCGCACCAATATATCCCCTCCACCACATCTTCAACCGATATTACTTCCTCTTTCTTTATAATTCCATCCTGCTCAACCCTTACCTCGCACCTGACAATGAAAACGGTATTCACCCGCTTATCGTTCAACTCGCTTTGTCCTGCTGTTCCCCCGTCCCACCACAATCAGTCTGAAGAAATGTGCCGAACCGAAACTTCACCCATCCATGTCCTTAGCAGGGTTAGCCAGTTCGGCGTGCCCTCCACAACTCTCACCAACATCTACAGATGCACCATAGAAAGTATTTTATCAAGATGCATCACAGCTTGGTTTAGGAACAGCTCCATACAAGAACGCAAGAAATTGCTGCGAATTGTCCAGACCATCACACAAAGCAACCTCCCATATATTAACTCAGTTTATAAACCACGCCGCCTCGGCAAGGCCAGCAGCATAATCAAGGACGAGTCGCACCCTTGCCACTCCTGCTTCTCCTCTCTCCCATTATGCAAAATGTATAGAAGTGTGAAAATGCACACCTCCAGTTTCAGGGACAGCGTCTTCCCAGCTGTTATCAGGCAACGGAATCATCCCACCACAACGAGAAAGCAGTGCTGAACTACTATCTACCTCTTTGTTGATCCACGGACTATCCTCGATCGGATTTTGCAGGCTTTACCTTGCACTGAACGTTATCCCCTTATTATGTATCTATACTCCGTAAATGGCTCGATTGTAATAACGTATTTTGTTTCAACTGACTGGGTAGCACGCAACAAAATATTTTCACGGTACCTCGGTACACGTGACAATAAACTGCACTAAACTGACAAACTCAACTAGATTTCTCCAGAGGTGCAGCCTGACTCGCATTGGATATTGATTGTGTGTGACAGTGTGAGTGTGCGAGTCCGTGCAAGAGTGTGCCAGCACGTGTATGCGAGTGTGAATGTGTGAGATAGTGCAAATGAGTCGGTGTGTGTGTGTATGCTTTAGTGTATGCGGTTGCAGGAATTTCAATGATACATTATTATCACGTACCCAGGTAGAGTGAAATGCTTAGTTTTGCAGACAACCCGGTAACATCATGTAGCAGACCTCACCTAGGCAGTACAAAAGTGTCGCCACATTTTGACGCCGACAGTTACAAACGCTCCCTGCCGCCGCACGGCGGGTCGCCCCCGTCGTTCTCGGCGGCCTTCCTCGCTCTCCGACGGTTCACCTCGCTCTCTGCGGTTCCTCGCAGCTCCCAGCTCGCTCCCGAGGCGTGGTTCTCATCGCCATCCTCGGTGGGCGAACTGAAGGGCTTGGCCCCGCTCACCGGGAACACTCCCGGCCACGCTGCGCTGCGCTGCTGGCCGCGAACATCCAAGGATACACTCAATCCCAAAATGTGCACGTGTGCATGCCGGTCTGCGTGTGAGAGAGCGGTAGAGTTTGTAGAGTGCCTATATTTGTGTGTGTGTGTGTGTGTGTGTGTCTGTCTGTGCGAGTGCGTGAGTTTGCGTGTGAGTGTGTGAGCATTAGTAAGCGTGGATGCAAGTGCGATTGAATGTATCTGTGTCTCTGAGTGGGAGAGTGCATGTGGGTTTATGATGGACAGTGTTTGCGTCTGTGCGTGTGTGTGGCTGTTTGTGAGAATGTGGGAGAATATGTGGGATGTGAGTTTGTCAGAGTGTTTGAGTATGTAATTCTTTGATAGTGTGTGTGTGTGTGTGTGCGCGCGTGTGTGGGAGAGTTTATGATGGTTTTGTCAGAGAATGTGTTCGTGTGTAAGTATGTGCGAATGAGTGCGTGTCTCTTCGTGCTAGTGCATGTGAATATCTGTTAGTGTGAGTGCATATGTACGTGTGATTGTATGGGAGAATGTGTGAGAGTATACTTGATTGTTTGTGATTGCATTTGGGAGATTGTGTGTGTCTTCGTGCGCGGGTATGTGTGTGTGCGTGTTTGACTGTGTTTGAGGGTGTGAACATGTGTGCTTGGAATGACGTAATGGCATACTGTGTGTTTTAGTGACGACGTCACACGGTGTGGGGCATTACTGATGGAGTGACACACTGTGCAGTGGAACTGATGGAGTGACACAATGTATGGTAGTAATGGTGGATTAACACACTGTGGGTTGGTACAGATGGAGTGACACACTTTGGAGTTGTATTGATGAAGTGACACACTGCGCAGTAGTACTGATGGAATTACACACTGTGCAGTGCACTAATGGAGTGACAGAATGTGGAGGTAGTACTGATGGAGTGACGCAATGCGCTGTGTTGTTGTTGTTGTTGTTCGTCCTTCGGGTTCGAAGATGACCATGACTTCACTTTCAGTTGGAGGATTGGTGCCTGTAGGTCCGGAAGAGACTGGTGAGGCCAATCCGGGCACGGAAGGCACGCCTACACGTAGGACACAAGTGGATGGGTGATGCAGTGGAAGTGGAGGTAGCCCGGGCCTTGCGCGCGGTGAGTTTCCTCTGGGCCTCTGCAGTGCGTCTGTTCTTTGCTGCACGGGCTCCTGTGGTGAGCTTGCTACGCCAGGTTGGACGGTCCAGAGCAAGAGACTCCCAAGTGCTGAGGGTGATGTCCAAGTCTTTGAGGGACACTTTGAGGCAGTCCTTAAACCGTTTCTTCTGTCCTCCTACTGAGCGCTTGCCCTGACACAGTTCTCCATACAGAAGCTGTTTTGGCAGCCGACTCTCGGGCATTCTGACGACATGGCCTGCCCATCTGGCTTGGGATTTCCGTAGGAGGGTGTGGACGCTGGGGATTCCGGCCCGTTCCAAGACCTCTGTGTCGGGAATTTTGTCCTGCCACCTGATGTGAAGGAGTCTACGTAGGCAGCTCAAGTGAAAGCGGTTGAGCTGTTTGGCATGTCTGCTGTAGACAGTCCAGGTCTCACTGGCATAGAGAAGAGTGGTGAGTACCACTGCACAGTAGACCTTCAGCTTGGTGGTAAGGCCGAGTCCTCTCCGCTCCCAAACATTCCCACGGAGTCGCCCAAATGCAGCGCTGGCATTGGCAATCCTGTTGTTAACCTCAACGTCAATGTTCACCACTCGCAAGAGTGTACTACCCAGATACGTAAAGCTGTCAACTGCCTGTAGATTCTGCCCCTTCACCGTGATGTGTGGTTCCTGGTAGGGCTTTCCAAGCGCGGGCTTGTACATAACTTCAGACTTTTTGGTGCTAATGGAGAGACCAAAGTTGTCACACGCCTGTGGGAAGCAGTCCATTTCATGTTGCATCTTCTGCTCTGTGCTGGCGTTGAAGGCGCAGTCATCAGCAAACAAAACATCTCTGATGATGGTCTCCTTCACCTTTGTAACAGCTTGCAGGCGCCTAAGGTTGAGCAGACTGCTGTCAGTTCCTGTACCTGATGTGTATTCCATCCTGGCAGTCACGGAAGGCATCGGTCAGCATGGCAGGGAAGACCATGATGAAGAGTGTAGGGACAAGAACACAACCTTGCTTCACGCCGTTTGTCACTGGAAAGGCTTCCGTCTCCATCATCTAGCACTTTCACCATCATGCCGTCATGGAACTGCCGGACAATCGTGATGAACTTGCTGGGACGGCCAAACTTCTGCATTATCCACAAGCCATCTCTGCTGACAGTGTCGAAGGCCTTTGTCAGATCGACGAAGGTCACGAACAGGTCGCTGTGCTGCTCTTTGCATTTTTCCTGGAGTTGGCGTGCAGCAAATATCATGTCGACAGTTCCACGCCCAGCACGGAAACCACACTGGCTTTCTGGAAGGAGACCCTGCTCAAGGTGTTGAATGAGACGGTTGAGCAGGATACGAGCCAAGATCTTCCCTGCTATGGACAGGAGGGAGATGCCTCGACCTCGCCTTCTGTCTCCTTTCTCTGTTCGTTTACTTATTTACTTATTTATCTATTTATTCATTTCCCTATGTTCTCTAAATCTCTGTAAAGCGTCTTTGAGTATATGAAAAGCGCTATATAAATAAAATGCATTATTATTATTATTATTGTCGCAAGACTGGCGGTTGCCTTTCCTCTTGTAGATGTGGACTATGCTGGCATCTTTCAGTTGTTGTGGGACCTTTCCTTCATTCCACATGGAATGGAAGAGTTCAGTCAGCTTCTGCATCATAACAGGGCCTCCTACTTTGAATACTTCAGCACTACACTGTAGTACTGAAGGAGTAACACCAATTGATGCAGTTCTTGTGGATTGACACACTGTGGGTTGGTACAGATGGAGTGACACCCTGCAGTAGTACTGATGAAGTGACACACTTTGCAGTAGTTCTGATGGAGTGATACACCATGTGCCTCTACTGATGTAGGAACACACTGCGGGTAATACTGATGGAGTGACACAATGAGTAGTACTGTTGTTATGACAAACTGTGGAGTAGTACTGACGAAGTGACACACAGTGGAATAATATTGATTTAGTGACAAATTGTGAGGTAGTTCTGTTGTAATGACATACTGTGGGGAAGAATTGATGGATGAAACACTGTGGGGTAGACTAATGGAGTAATACATTGTGAGGTAGTACTGAGGAACTGGCACACTGTGACGTAGAATTGATGGACTGACACCCTGGGGTCGCACTGATATAGTTCCACACTGAAGTAGTACTGACGGAGTGACAAACTGAGTGGTAGTACTCATGTCATTGCATCAGTACTACCACGCAGTTTGTCACTCCATCACCCCACCCCTTGGGGTAAAACTGATGGAGTGACACGCTGTGGAGTAGTACTGATAGAGTGACACACTGCGCGGTTATACTGATGGAGTGACATACTTCGGTGTAGTGCTGATTGAATGACACACTGGGGGTAGTATGGACAGAATGGCGCACATTGGGCGAGTACTGAAGTATTGACACAATGTTCGGTGGTACTGTCGGGTTGCACATTGTGACTTCCACACTGAAATAGAACTGACGGTGGGGCAGCACAGATGGAGGGTTACACTTTTGGGTAATACTAATTGAATGAGTCCGTGTGGTTGTACATAATGGAATAACAAGCTTAAGGCAGTACTGATGGAGTGCGTCACTGTGGTGTAGTGCTGATGGAATAACATATTGTAGGGTAGTACTGATGGAGTGACACGCTCCAGTGTTGTACTGATGGAGTGTAACACTGTGGAGTAGTACTGGTGTAATGACGTACTGTGGAGGTGTGTTGATGGAATGACACACTGTGGGATAGCACGGATGTAATAGCACATTCTGTTGCAGTGACGCAGCAATATTGATGGACTGACACGCTCTGCGGTAGTACTGTTGCTATGAAAAACTGTGGTGAAATAGTGATGGAATTACACACTATGGCGTCGCAGCGATGGGTTAGCACACTGTGGGGTAATGCGGAGGGAATGGCAGATTTGAGGTAGTCCTGATGGTGTGAAACACTTTGGGGAGTACTGATGGAAGAAAAAACTGCGGAGAGTACTGATGGAGTGACACGTTCTAGGATTGCACTGGAGTGACATGATGTGGGAGCAGTACCGATGTAGTGTAACAATATGGAGTTGTAATTATGCAGTGAGGCACTGTGTGGTTTCAACGACGGAGTAATACACTGAGCGGTAGTACTATTGTGATGACAAACTGTGGTGTAGTACTAATGCAGTGACACACTGTTTGGTAATACTGATGGAATGACACAATTTGTGGCAGCACTTATGGAGTGACCCACTGGGATAGTCTTGATTGAACGATAAACATCGGGTAGTGCTAATGGCGTGAGACATTGTGGGGAAATACTAATAGAGTGAAACTGTGGGGAATTACTGATGGAGTGACACAGTGAGATAGGGCTGATGGAGTGACATACTGTGGGGAATACTGATGGAGTGACACTGCGAGGCAGTACTGATGGTTGACACTATGGGGTAGTACTGATGGATTGACACGCTGCGTGGTAGTACTGATGGACTGATAGTGGATTTTTCTGATGGAGTGACACACGCTGGCGTAGTACTGATGCAATGATAACCCGAGTGATATTCCTGATGGTGCGATGCTCTATGGAGAGGCACTGATGTAGTGGCACAGTGTAGGGTAGTACAGATAGAGTAACAAACGATAATATATTACTGATGCAGTGGCACACTGTGGGCAGTGCTGGTGGAGTGATACACTTTGAGGTAGTACTGATGGAATGGCACACTATGTGGCAGTACTGACGCAATAGCATACTGTGGGATAGTACTGATTGTGCGACACCCTGCGGTGTAGTACTGTTGGATAGACATATATCAGAGAAATACTGGTGGATTGAAACACCGTGGGGTAGTACTAATGGAAGGACTCATTGTTTAGTACTGATGGAGTGACACACCGTTGGATAGTACTGATAGAGTGACACCCTGTGTGGTAGTACTAATGGAATAATACACAAGGTGGTACTGATGTTGAAAAACACTGTGGGTGTGTATTGATGGAATGGTATATAGTGAGGTAGTACCAATGAATTGACACGCGCTGGGGTTGTACTGATGGAGTGACATAGTGTGTTCTAATAATGATCGTCTAACACACTGTAGGCTTGTATTGATGGAGTGATGACCAGTGGGGTAGTACTGATGGAGTGACACAATGTGTGCAGTACAGATGGAACAATACACTTTGGGGTTGTACTAGTGAAGTGACAAACTGTGGGCAGGTACTGATGGAGTAAAACATTTTGGTGTATTACTGATAGAGTGACACAGTGTGCGGTGGTACTGATGGAGGAACAAGCGATATGGTAGTACTGATGTCGTGGCACACTGTCGGATAGTATTAATGGTGTGAAACTAAATGGGGCAGTACTGATGTAATGATACATTATAGTGTAGTTCTGATGGAGTGACACAATGGGGGAGAACTAATGGAATGACGCACTGTGGGATAGTACTGATGGAATGACTATCCATTTGCTATTACTGATTGGCATTCTATGGGATAGTACTGAATGAATGACACGCTGTGATGCAGTAATGATGGAGTAACCGACGATATGGTAGTACTGATGGAGTGACACGCTGTGCGATAAAGCTTATGGATTAGCATCCTGTGGGGTAGTAGTGAAGGACTGGTATATTTTGGGGTAGTACTGATATAGTGACACATTCGATGGTATTATTGAAGGGGTGAAAAACTGTGGGTAGAACTGATGAAATTACATACTTAAGGTGGTACTGACAGAGTGAAACACCGTCGGGAAGAAATGGTGGAATGACATACTGTGGGGTTGTACTGATGAGAGTGACACGCTCTTGGGTACTACTAATGGAGTAACATGTAGTACTGATGGAGTGACATACTGTGAAGTAGTATTGATGGAGTAACCTAACGTAGGGTAGTGTTGAAGTAATGGCACATTCTGGGGTAGTTCTGACGGGGTGACACACTGCGCGGTAGTACTGTTGTTGTGACATAATGTGGGATAGAATTGATGGAGTGACACTGTGTGGTAGCACTGATGAAATGACGCACTGTAGGGTAGTACTGTTGTAATGGTATACAGTGGGATAGTACTGATGGAGGGATGCACCGTGGGGTACTACTGGTGTAATGGTATACAGTGGGATAGTACTGATGGAGTGACGCACTGCTGGGTAGTACTGGTGTAACTGTAGACTGTGGGATAGTACTGATGGAGTGATATCGGCGAGACCAAGCGGAAGCTCGACGATCGTTTCGCTGAACAGCTCCACACAGTCCTACCTGATTACCCGGTTGCTCTGCACTTTAACTCACCCCCGCTCCCCCATTCCCAATCTGAACTTTCTGTCCTGGGCATCCTCCATTGTCAGAGTGAGGCCCAGCGCAAATTGGAGGAACACAACCTCATATTCCGCCTGGGCAGCTAACATACCAGCGGTATGAACATTGACTTATCTAACTTTAATTAGCTATTGCTTTCCCCTTCTCTCCATCCCTCCTCCTTCCCAGTTCTCCCACCAGTCTCACTATCTCCAACAAAATTATATCTCTTTCACGCCGACCTCTCCGACATTAGTCTAAAGAAGGGTTGTCTACCTTCGATTTAAACCTGCATCTGCAGTTCTTTCCTACACAAAGTACACGATTTTCGGCCCACAATGGCTGTGCCGAACATGATACGACCAACCTTACCTGCCTATTCATAATGCATATCTCTTCATTGCCTGAAAATCTGAACTTGTCTTAAATGTCACTATTGTATCTGCGTCCACCACCAGTGGGGTAGTTGGTAAGATTTTACGGCCCATTATACAGGATGAAGTGACAGAGTACTTGTAAGTTCACGATGAAATAGGCGAAGGTTTGCACGGCTTTGTGAAGGGAAGGTCGTGCTTGATAAATTTGCTCGAATTATTTGAAGAAGTAAATAGCAAGACAGCCAAAGGAGAGACAGTAGATGTTGTTTACTTTGATTTTCAGAAAGCCTTTGAGAAGGTGTCACACGTTGGCTGCTTAGGAAGATGAGAGCGCACGGTATCAAAGGGCAGATACTAGCATGGATAGCAGGCTGGCTAGATGGCAGAAGAGAAAGAGTGGCAATAAAGGGGGCTTTTTTCTAGTTGGCTAGCAGTGAATAGTGGAGATCCGCAAGGGTGAGTGCTGGGTCCGCGATACTTTACGTTTTATATTAATGAATTGGACGAGGGGATTGAAGGCTTTGTGGCAAAGTTTGCGGATGATACGAAAATAGGTGGAAGGGCAGGTAGTGTGAGAAAGCAGGGGACTGCAGAAGGAGTTGGACATGTTGGGGGAGTTGGCAGAGACATGGCAGATAGAATATAGTGTGGCAAAGTGCAGAGTAATGCATTTTTCTCGGAGGAATAATGGCGTAGACTACTTTCTAAATGGGTACATAATCCATTAATCGGAATGCAAAGGGACTTGGGAGAGCTGGTTCAGGATTCCCAAAAAATTATCTGCAAGTTGAATACGTAGTAAAGAAAGTAAAATCTATGCTAATATTATTTCAAGAGGGCTTGTATTCAAAAACAGGGATTATAATGTTGAGGCGCTGGGAAGGGCGCATTTGGAACATTGTGAGCAATTCTGGGCATCATATCGGAGGAAGGGTGTGCTGGCTCTGGAGAGGATCCAGAGGAGGTTTACAAGAATGATCCCTGGAATGAATAGGTTAACCTATGATGAGCGTTTGTCGACAGGGGGCCTGCACTCATTGGAGTGTAGAAGAATGAGTGTGGACCTCATTGAAACATACAGATATGTGAATGCCTTGGATCGAGTGGATATGGAGAGCATGTTCCACTAGTGGGAGAGTCTAGGACTAGAGGTAATTCCCTCAGAATTAAAAGACTTGCTGATAAGAACAAGATGAGGAGAAATTTATTAAGTCAGAGGGTGGTAAATCTGTGGAATTCTTTGTCACAGAAGGCTGTGTAGGCCACGTAAGTGGATATTTTAAGGCGTAGGTAGATAGATTCTTGATTACTCCAGGTTTCAGAAGTTTTGAGGAGAAGGCAGGAGAATGGGGTTAGGATGGAGAGAGATCAGCCATGATTGAATGGCGGAGATTTGATTGGCCGGATGGCCTAATTGTATTCCTATCCCTTATGACCTAATGGCCACCTGCGGCATTGCGTTCCAGGCACTTACTGCCCTTTGTGTAAACAGATTTCCCTGCACACCTCGCTTAAAATTAATCCCTTTTGCCTGAAAGAGGTGGCCTCTAATATTTGATATTTCTGTCTTGGGACTGTTTATCCTATCTGTGCCTCACATAATTTGATATCGATCTATCAGGTCACTGCAAGATTTCCGGTGTTCCAAATAAATCAGTCCAACGTCTGCTTGTTCATATGCTCCAGGAGATGTTCTTGTAAGGGTCTTGAGCACCTTTTCCAAAACGCCTTTCCTGTACAAGAGCGATCATAACTGCACACAAAACTGCAAAACCGGCCGAAGAATAGTTTTCTAAATCTGAATATCGCCTTCCTGAGTCATATTCAATGCCTCGATCAAATATGGCAATCATTCTACATGGCTTATTTAGAATTCTAAACGTGCTGCCG
>NW_027603492.1:0-14063 GCF_053455715.1 Rhinoraja longicauda
GGATGCGCACAGCGGGTAGCGGACATATAGACTGAGCTGCAAAAGGCGGTAGTTGAAATAGAAACTATAACATAATTCAAAATACATTTGGACAAGCACATCTAGGAAGAGGTGAGAGTAATTCACGGCAACGGCGTTAGTTGGGACGTTGTAGATAGGGTACATTGATCGGCGTTGGCAGGCTGGGCCGAAGGACCTGTCCCTGCGGTGTATGACACATGACAATAGATAGAGCAAAGTGGAAGTTACAGCGTGCAGACTCCATGTATCAGCACTGCAGCGCATGATTATACATCTGTACCGCAGACGAAGTTCAATGTCCATGATGGGGGTAGCGAGAATTGAATAGTATCCTAGCCTATGGAGGGACCGTCCATAAGCCCAATAACGGAGGAAATGAACCTATTCCTAAGTCTGGTGATGCGCGCTTTCAAGCATCTCTCCCATTTGCCGGATTGGATTTGGGGAAAGAAGAACTGAGCGGGGTTGGCCAAGTCTTTAATTATGTTGCGTGTTTGGGTAATGTTATGCAGCGTGGAATGTAGATGGATAATATGATTGGTCTGGGGTCTATAATAGACTGGGCTATATTTACAACCCTCTGCAGTTTCTCGCGGTCCTTGCAGAGTTATTCCCAAACCAATCTGCTATGAAATGTGACAATATGCTTGTCGAAATATTGAAAATAGGTGCAGGAGGCGGACATTTGGATCTTCGATCCAGCACCGCCGTTCATTGTGATCATGGCTCATCATCCACAAGCAGTAACCTATGCCTGCCTTCTCCCCATATCCCTTGATTCCACTAGCTCTTAGAGCTCTATCTAACTCTCTTTCAAATTCATCTAAGTGAATTGACCGCCACTGCCTTCTGTGGCAGAGAAATCCACAAATTAAGTTTCTTCTCACCTCAGTTTTAAATGGCCTCCCCTTTATTCTGTTACTATATTTTGACAAGGGTAACAGGGGACATAACAATTATCTTTTTGTTTTCGTTTGTGTGCCTTCTAGGGTGTCGCTTCAATGGGATTGCTCCACGTCAGAGTGGCAAGATTTAAAAGAAACTGAAGGAAGGAATTTACACTCCAACGGTGGTGGGTACATGGGACAAGCAGTCGAAGGAGTTAGTGGTGAAGTGTTCTACAGCCAGAGCATTTGGAAATACAGATGCCAATGAGACAGTAGCAAGAAATAATTAGGTAGCTGTTGTGCAATAAATGTTGAGCAGGAACTGATTCTGCAATAATGTCCAGGTGGGCCGACGAGCAGCACCGATGTTGCTTTTGGTTTGAAAATTGATACCACACTGCATGTTGCTCGTCAATATCGTTTTGATGAAATCATTAACTTCTGACATAACATATATTCCTTCTCTCCGCGGATGTGTTCTGTCATCTGAGTATATCCCGACCTCCTCTTGTATTTCAAATGCCGGAGAATTACTACGGCCCGCAACCCAATATCAGCGTGTATTTTGTTTTCTTACTCCCATCCCCACACTCCACCTTCTCTTCGCCACTGCCCAACAATCCATTTCTGGTTAACGGCCATTCATCACCTTCTCTTTTATATCAACACCGCCTGTGACTCGTGTACAATCTTAGTCAGCATCGCAGTACGAACATTCCCGCGCTGATCAGAGTCGTTATTTATCTCAGGTCATTTGGTCAGGTTAGGTCTATTATTATCACACGTACCGATGTGCAGTGGAAAGCCTTGTTTTTGCATGCTATTCACTCAGTTCAAATATTCCAAACACAAAAACAATCAGTGTAACGAAAAGTGCAATAGATCGGGTTAAGGGGAAGCTACAGAATGAAGAAAATAGTTCTTGATACAGAATATCTTTATGAATGTAGTTTTCATATTTCCACCAAACCCCGATTTGTCCGCGTATTTGTAATAATTAACAATCTTTTCTCAAGCCACCTTGCATAATTCCGGTCCACCGTTCCTCTGGGAGCCGCATCTTTGCATTTGGAGCATTAGAGTTCTATAGAAACATAAATCCTTCATTGGACCCGATGTAGAACCCGATTTGTGCCGATGTGCATAGGTAAAGGTATTAATGATACAATGCTTCTATTAACTATGAGGCTCATTGGTTTGTAAAGGTGTAACCAAATAAGTTGAAAGATGGATTGAGATTTAGGCTTCAGGTTCAGGTTCATTATTGCCACGTTTATCGAGCCGCACGAATAACGTTGTGCTATATGCGATCCAAACAGATTAAATACGATATACAAATATTATCAGTTCAAAATCAAGAACAATAAATGAAGCAAAAGGAAGATACAGAATGCAGAACATAGTTCGCAGTGGTGTAGCGCATCTGTTCCATAGACAAATATCCGCCATGGAGTAGGGATGGCAGACCGTATGAACTATCGTGAAGGTGACAGGGTAGACCATCTGATCAACTGTTGGTCCTTTGAAGGGCACTTTTTTTTCGACGGACAAATCATGACTTCAATCTCTGCACCGAGTTGAAGATCCGTATCGCGCTCTTTAAATGAGATAACGTCGAAGCATAATAATCTACGGAGCATGTGCTGGGACTTATTAATTGGAAATCGTAGACAAGGATAGTTGCTGGGCTGTTTCTCTGCCGTGTGACTCGTGGCTCTCGGTCCAGTCTATGTACCTTTTTCCCATTTGTGGTATCACCGTTGTTAGTTAAAGCAGGGCTTCGCTCATAATTATCTTTATGGCCTGAGCTCTAGGTGGAGTTAAGTTCTATATTCCTTGGATGGCAGGAGGCTGGGAGAGGGGGGGAGTGGTAATGTTACAAAGGTGTATAAATCGTGAGGGGAATAAATAGAATGGATGCACTGTCATTTACCCAGAATGGAGAAGCAAATAACAGAGATCAGAGGGTTAAGAGAGGCTAGATTTACAAGGAACTGGAAGGAAAGACCTTAACACTCAGATGGTGATGGGTATAAAGAACGAGCTAACAGTAACGGTAGTTGAGACATGTTGAAGATAGTGCATTTATACATCCACAACATTTGGAATATAGCTACCAAATCGACTTTAGCAATAAGTAAGCATGATCGGCTATTTCTATTTCTATTGTTCGGCTTGAACTGATTTTGTAGCAATGTTCAGGTGCGATGGCGATGTAATTTTCACTCTAACTCAGGTGCGCTTGAGTTGTGCGAAGTATGCATTTGTTTCGGACTATCAGTTATTTTATTGGGTCACTCATTTCGGACATTCGATACGTTTTCCTCACTCCACGGGTGTCATCTGAGTCTTCTACGTTTATCTTGCTTCACACTTGTATTTCAGAATCCCGGCAATTACTACGCTCCAGGTGATCTGGGAATAAGTGTAGGGATAGGGCGAGGGCATCGTCCGTGGACCTGTTGTGACGGTAGGCGAACTGCAGTGGGTCAAGGACGCTGGCTAGACTGGATATAATGCGTTCCATTGCAAGCCTCCCAAAACATTTCATGATGGTGGATGTCAAGGCCACTGTTCGGTGGTCGTTTAAACTTGAGGTTTTGCCTTTCCTCGACACTGGAATGATGGTGGTCTTCAAGAGGCAGTTGGGTATCTGAGAACGGAGTAGGGAAAGAACAAAGATGTCCACGAATACAGCTGCCAGCGTTTCCGCTCAGCTACTAAGGACACGGCCAGGAACTCCGTCTAGGCCTGTTGCTTTTCGTGGATTTACCCACAGCAAGGCCGCTCTAACCTCTGCAACTGTCACCCTGGGGAGAGGCACACTGGAGTCTGAAGAGCCAGAAGTCACCATACAAAAGTATTCAGTTCATCAGGTTGGTTTGCACTATCACCAATGATATTGGCTGAACATTCTTTTTTTTTTTTTTTAAATTTAAATTTTTATTAGTTATTTTTTATTTTTTACAGAACTTTTTGGAAAACAACCCCCCCACCCTTCCCCCCCACCCCCCTTATACTAACCCCAAATAAGAAAAAGAAAGAAAAGAAAAAAAGATTAAAGACTGCCTGGTTGTTGGTGGTCCTGCACACGCCCCATGGAATTCCAAACAGAATAAACTGTATATGTATATACATCTCTCCCAAAAGAACCATTGTAAATATGAACAATTCTTCTATATATATAGGCCCCTCTTTTGTAGATAAGGACGCCAGATATTTTAAAAAGTATCATATTTGTTCCTTAAATTATAAGTAATTTTTTCAAGTGGGATACAGTTAGAAATTTCATTATTCCAAAGGTCAATACTTAAATAGGAATCAGATTTCCAAGTAACTGCGATAGTTTTTTTGGCTACTGCTAATGCAATTTTTATAAATTCTTTCTGATATTTATTCATTTTAAGTTGTGGTCTTATTCCTTCAACATCACCCAATAACAAAAATCTTGGGTTGTATGGAAGTTGTATTCCGATAATCTGTTCTAAAAAGCTTCTTAAGTTTGTCCAAAAAGGTTGTATTTTTGAACAGGACCAAGTAGAATGAAACAAAGTACCAATTTCTTGATTGCACCGAAAACATTGGTCAGATAAACTTGAGTTTATTCTCTTTAATTTTTGTGGTGTGATATATAATTGATGCAGAAAGTTATATTGTACTAGTCTAAACCGAACATTTATTGTATTTTTCATACTGTCAAGGCATAGTTTTGACCAATTTGTTCCATCAATATTAATATTCAAATCCGTTTCCCATTTTCGCCTTGATATATGAATTCCTTGTTTAGGAGCCTTTTTTGAATTAGATTATATATAATAGAAGTTAAAAAAATGATTTGTCCTTTTTGAATTAGGTTTTCAATTTCCTTAGATTTCGGCAATAACATTGTTTGACCCAATTTATCTTTTAAATAAGCTCTTAATTGAAAGTAACAGAAAAGGGAATTATTTGATATATGATATTTATTTTTCAATTGTTCAAATGACATCAATATACCTTTTTCAAAGCAATCACCTATATATCTAATCCCTTTTTGATGCCACCTATATAGAAGCTGGTTATCCATTGTAAAAGGTATCAATCTATTCTGAATCAAAGTTGTCTTTCCTAATAAAGATTTTTTTGTTTCATCCTCAAAATTTATCTTATTCCATAATCCGATCAAGTGTTTTAATAATGGAGATTCTTTCAGTCCCCGTATCAATTTAGGTTCCCATTTATATATAAAGTCTTCTGGTATATTTTCTCCTATTTTATCTAGTTCTATTCTTATCCATGCCGGGTTTTTTTCTTCAAAAAGAGATGCAATAAACCTCAGTTGGTTTGCTTTATAATAATTCTTAAAGTTCGGAAGTTGTAATCCTCCTGAATCAAACTTCCATGTCAATTTTTCCAACGATATTCTTGACATTTTACCTTTCCAAAGAAATTTCCGCATATATTTATTTAACTCTTGAAAAAACTTCTGTGGTACTTGTATTGGTAATGTTTGGAATAAATATTGTAATTTCGGAAATATATTCATTTTAACGGCATTAACTCTTCCTATTAATGTTATTGGTAATGTCATCCATTTATCAAGGTCCTCTTTTATTTTTCTTAGTAATAATAAATAATTTAATTTATATAAATTCTTCATATCATTATCAATTCTTATACCTAAATACTTTATACCAATTAATGGCCATCTAAATTGGGTTAGTAATCGACATTGAGTGTAATCTCCTTTAGTAAGGGGTAAAATTTCACTTTTATCCCAATTTATTTTATAACCTGATATTCTTCCATATTCTTCTAATCTAAAAGATAGTTTGCGCAACGAATCTAATGGTTTTGTTAAGTGTATCAAAACCTCATCTGCAAATAAATTAATCTTAAATTCTTCCTGATTGACTTTAAAACCCTTAATATCTGGGTCAGTTCTAATTAATTCAGCTAACGGTTCTATCGCCAGGACAAATAAAGCAGGTGATAATGGGCATCCTTGTCTAGTTGACCTTTTTAATTGAAACGGTGTTGAAATTTGGCCATTTGTCGCTACCTTAGCTTTGGGATTCACATTTAGAGTTTTAATCCAGTTTATAAAAGTTGTTCCTAACCCATATTTTTCCAATACTTTATATAAAAAATCCCACTCTAACCTATCAAATGCTTTTTCTGCATCCAGAGCTACTGCTACACTTATTTCATTCCTCTTTTGTGCCAAATGCATTATACTAAGTAACCTAGTTACATTATCTGCAGAATGTCTATTTTTAATAAATCCAGTTTGATCCATATGTACTAATTTTGGTAAATACTTAGACAATCTATTAGATAAAATTTTTGCTACTATTTTATAATCTGTATTCAGCAAAGATATAGGTCTATATGATGTTGGTTTTAAAGGATCCCTATCTTTTTTTGGTATTACTGTTAAAATCGCTGTCGTAAAAGACTCTGGGAGGTTATGTGTTCTTTCCGCCTGCTGTATTACCTCCATAAAAGGAGGAATTAATAATTATTTAAATTTTTTATAAAATTCTGGCGGGAACCCATCTTCTCCTGGGGATTTATTACTCTGTAGTGATATTAACACTTCTGTGACCTCTTTTAATGAAAAAGGCATATCTAATCCCATCTGTTCTTCTAAATTTAATTTAGGAAGGTTTATTTGTGCTAAAAAAATCTATCTCATTAGTATCTTTTTGTGATTCTGACGTATAATTCAGAATTTAAAAAAAAAAAGGTTTCATTAATTTCTAAAGGTTTATAAGTAATTTTATTTGTATTTATTCTAATAGCGTTAATCGTTCTCGAAGACTGTTCGGCTTTCAACTGCCAAGCAAGGACCTTATGTGATCTCTCTCCTAACTCATAGTACTCTGTTTAGTTCTCATAATTGCTTTTTCTGTTCGGTATGTCTGTAATGTATTATATTGTAACTTCTTATTGTAACTTATTATATTGTAACTTCTTATTGATAAGTTGTCTTCGTTTCTCTTCCGTTACATACCTTTGAGATTCTTTTTCTAATTTTGTAATTTCTTTCTCCAATTGCTCTACTTCGGCCATATATTCTTTCTTAATTTTGGAAGTATAACTTATTATCTGTCCTCTCAAATATGCTTTCATTGCATCCCATATAACAAATTTATCATCAACTGAGTTGGAATTTGTATCTAAATAAAATTGAATATGTCTTCTCATAAACTCACAAAAATCTTTTCGATTTAATAATGTTGAATTAAATCTCCATCTATAAGTAATTTCCTCTTTATCCATCATTACCATCGACATTGTTAAAGGGGAGTGATCTGATAATGTTCTTGCTTTATATTCAACATTTTTCACTCTGTCCTGTATGTTTGTTGATAATAAAAAGAGATCAATCCTCGAATAAGTTTTATGTCTATATGAGTAAAAAGAATAATCTCTTTCTCTTGGGTTAAGTCTTCTCCATTTATCGGTTAGATTTAAATCTTTCATCAATGACAAAGTTAATTTTGCTATTTTCGTTTTTGTAACTGTCCTAACTGATCTATCTAAAACTGGGTCTAAGCAAAAATTAAAGTCTCCACCTATTAGTATTTTATCTTGGGCATCGGCCAGATTCAAAAAAGTTTCTTGTATAAATTTTATATCATTTTCATTTGGTGCATAAATATTCATCGTCAATAATTCCGAAAAGAGTTGGCAATGTATAATCACATATCTTCCCGCAGGATCAATAATTGTATTTTGTATTTTGATTGGTAATGTTTTATTAATCAAAATTGCAACTCCCCTCGCTTTTGAATTGAATGAAGCTGCAGTAACCGTTCCCACCCAGTCTTTTTTTAATTTCTGATGTTCCATCTCTGTTAAATGAATTTCCTGCAAAAAAGCTATATCTATCTTCATTTTTTTAATATGTGTTAAAATTCTTTTTCTTTTTACCGGCCCATTTAACCCATTAACATTAAAACTCAAAAGTTCAGTAATTTAACCATTATTCTTAACAAAATTACTCCTATCTATAACATTACTTAACACCTCGTTTCTCATGGTTCTTTGGGGAGTTTCCTTAAAATTCACCATGTTGCTGTACATCCCCCCTCCCCCCAACATCCAGGCTAAAAGATGAAAAAGAAAAATAAATAGTTAAAGAAACCCAAAATAACCCCCTACTAATGCTGTTTATAAAAAAGAAAACAGCATTACCTCCCTCCATTTTACGGGTCATGGCACATGCCATGAATACACACATGAATCCCGCAGTCATCAATTGGTGGTTCTCCACCCCCCCCCCCCCGAACTAGCATAACCTTTTCTCCCAATCATTATTCATTCAATCTTTACATTTCATATCCTTTATCTTCTCTCCGTTCATATCCGTTTCAATCCATGTCTCATTGTCGTTCTTCTTGTATCTGGTGAGCCTTTGGAAGTTTTAAAGCAAATTCCTCAGCTTCCTGGTAATCAGTAAAAAATTTGTTTCCTTCTCTTTCTATAAAAATATTCAGTGTTGAAGGGTATCGCAGGTAAAATCGATAACCTTTTTGCCACAGGGCTTTTTTCGCAGGGTTGAATTCCTTCCTTCTCTTCAAAAGCTCATAACTTATATCAGGATAGAAAAAAAGGTTATTCTCTCCACTTTTCGGAGGAGTAGAATTCTTTATGCATTGTGCAGCCGCCTTCAAAATTCTTTCTTTATCTTGATATCTCAATAATTTTATCAGAATTGATCTCGGATACTGACCCTGTTTTGGACTTGGTCTTAATGCCCTATGTGCCCTTTCAATTTCAATTTCGATTTCACTTTTTTCCATTCCCAAAATATTCGGAATCCATTTTTGAAAGAATTCTATTGAAGCTTCTCTTCAGAGGCGCCTTCTTCAAGACCAACAATCTTTATATTGTTTCGTCTACTAGTATTCTCCAACAAGTCCAGTTTTTCAAATATCTGTTTCCTTTCTGTTATCCAAGCAGTTACGTTGTCTTCGATCTTATTCACTCTTTCAGTAGTATCTTCAGTCTTAACTTCCAATTTTTAAACTTTTTTATCCAATTTATCCATTTTTTTAAAACTTCTGTTGGTGGCGATGGTATTATTTTTTAATTGTTCACATACTTCTTGTAAGATCTCTTCCATACTTCCCCTATATTTTTTACTTTCAATTTTACCTTTAGGTCTATCAAATAGGCAAGGTTCATCTTCTTTTATTTTTTTTTATTTTTATTTTTATTTTTTTTAATATTTTATTTTTGAAAAGCATATGTACAAATCGAAATAAGAAAAAACACATTTGTTACAAAGTTCTTACATAGCTTCAATTTTTAAATTTTTGAAGAGAGAAAGTAAAAATACCAGCTTAGTTAGGTCCCCTGCTAAGTGCGAAGAATTCGCTAAATTTTTCACCAGCAAAGTTGAGAACATTAGAATGAACATTTCCCCTCCCACCCGTGACCTAGCTGTCTCACGAGTCTGTTCATCTAAATTGGACTGTTTCCAACCCGTCACTCTATCCTCCCTTGCAAAGCTTGTCTCCGCTATGAAACCTGCAACCTGCCCCCTTGATCCTGCCCCCACTGCCCTTCTGTAGGATGTCATTGCAATAGTCGCTCCATTATCAACAGTTCTCTGGCCACTGGCACTGTTCCAACCTGTTTCAAGCACGCGGTGGTCCAGCCCCTACTGAAAAAACCTAACCTAGACCCCACCTTGCCTAGTAACTACAGACCCATTTCCAAACTGCCATTCCTGTCAAAAGTCCTTGAAAAGGCAATTCTAAACCAATTAGTGCCATACCTACACCAAAACACCATCCTGGAAAGTTTCCAGTCAGGTTTCAGAGCCCACCACAGCAGAGTCTGCCTTGTTGAAGGTACACAACGACCTGCTTCTCGCCATCGACACCGGCGACTGTGCAATCCTGCTCCGTCTCGACCTCAGCGCAGCGTTCGATACAGTGGACCACACCATCCTTATTGACCGTCTCCGGTACGCGGTTGGCATTGATGGCACTGCCGTGAGCTGGTTCGCTTCCTACATCAAAGTTAGGAGTTTCGCCATCAACATAGGCAGTTATTCCTCTGCTCCAGCTAGCCCCTCCTGCGGAGTTCCACAAGGCTCCATCCTAGGCCCCATTCTCTTCTCTCTATACATGCTCCCCCTTGGCCAAATCATTCAAAGGCACGGCATTTCTTTCCACTGCTATGCCGATGACACTCAGCTTTACCTCCCCCTGAAGCCCTACAACCAGTCAAATTTAAACAGCCTCTTACACTGCCTTGAGGACATAAAATGTTGGATGGCACAGAACTCCCTCTAATTAAACGAGAGCAAGCCTGAGGTCATCCTATTAGGCCCCCCGACTCCATCAAATCGATAACAGGCAGTCTTGGAAGCCTATCCTGCCTAGTCAAACCGCATGTCAAAAACCTCGGCGTGTTATTTGACTCTGCATTAAAATTTGACAAGCAAGTCAACGCTGTGGTAAAAGCCAGCTTCTTCCAACTTCGTACCATAGCTAAAATCAAACCTTTCCTCCAATTCGACGGCACTGAAAAAACCATTCACGCTCTCATTTCCTCCCGCCTAGACTACTGCAACTCCCTATACACTGGGATCAGCCAATCTTCCCTGTCCCGCCTGCAACTGGTCCAAAACGCCGCAGCGAGACTCGTGACGAGTACCCGTAAAAGGGACCACATCACGCCGATTCTGGCCTCTCTCCACTGGATCCCTGTACGGTACAGGATCAACTTTAAGCTCCTCCTATTCACATATAAAGCCCTAAATGGACATTCCCCCCCACTACATCAAAAAACTTCTAACCCACCTCTCTAACTCCAGGTCCCTCAGGTCGGCCGACTTGGGGCTACTCACTATCCCGCGGTCTAGGCTTAAGCTCAGGGTTTAACACGCTTTTGCGGTTGCAGCTCCTAGACTGCGGAACAGCATCCCTCTCCCCATCAGAACTGCCCCCTCCATCGACTCCTTTAAGTCCAGGCTCAAAACCTATTTCTACTCCCTAGCGTTTGAGGCCCATTGAGGAGGCGCTGTGAACTGTTTTGTATGTGCTGATATGTTTGTGTGCTACTGTATGTTTCATTTTTTCCTTAGTACCTTAACAGATGTACAGCACTTTGGTCAACGTGGGTTGTTTTTAAATGTGCTATACAAATAAAATTGACTTGACATGACTTGACTATATGCAAGCCCTCTTGAAATAAATGCTATTAAATAAGAGGAATATATCGGCTAGATGCACAGAGTCCCTTGCCCAGAGTAGGGGAAATGAGAACCAGAGGACATAGGTTTAAGGTGAGGGGGGAAAGATTTAGAAGGAACCCGAGGGGCAACTTTTCCACACAGCGGGTGGTGGGTGTATGGAACGAGCTGCCGGAGAAGGAAGTTGAGGCAGGGACTATCACACAGTTTAAGAGACACTTGGACAGGTACATGGATATGACAGGTTTGGAGGGATATGGGCCAAACGCGGGCACGTGGGAATAGTGTAGATAGGGCATGTTGGTCGGTGTGGGCAAGTTGGGGCGAAGGTAGGGCCTGTTTCCACGCTGCATCACTCTGTGACTCTAAATACTAACTCCGTGCAGTAGTCTGATTGTGGAGAGAAAGAAACTGTTCCTGATAAACTCCGGAACTCCCCGTAAAGTGGCAACACAAGTAGACAGAGCGGTGAAGAAGGCGTGTGGTCCGCTTGCCTTCATCTGCCGCGGAATCGAGTTCAAGAGACAGGACGTCAAGATGCATCTCTCCAGGACTTTGGTCAGGCTGCATTTGGAGTATTGCACGCAGTTCTGTTCGTCCCACACTACAGGAAGGATGTGGGGGCTTTGAAGAGGACGAGAGGGGAGTCACAGAGACAGGGAGAGGGAGTTTAGGGGCCGGAGGGGAGGGGTACACAGAGACAGGAGGGGGTGTAGGGGCGGGAGGGGAGGGTGTCACAGAGACGAGGAGAGTGTGGGGTGTAAGGGCAGGAGGGAGGGGGTCATAGAGAGGGGGTGTAGGGGCAGGAGGGATGGGGTCATAGAGAGGGGGTGTAGGGACCGGAGGGGAGGGGCTCACAGAGATTGGTGTAGGAAACACTCTCTCCAGTCCCCAGGGAAGAGGCACAGGGACAGCTGTTACATCCCATGGCGGCTAACCGTTCTAACCGCACTTCCCAAGAATGGCGTTGGAGAGAGAAGTGGGGGCGAGCAGGAGGAGAGTTGGGGAAAAGAGAGAGAGAGACAGATAGGTAGAGATAGCTGAGAAGACGAAAGGGGAAGAGATGGAGGAGCAGTGAATTATCAAAGGGAGATTGGGAAGATGAAGAGGGAGGGGTGTTCAGAGCGAGTGGGTTGGCAAAAGGGAGAGAGGGAAGGGTGAGATAGATAGAGAGAAACTGAGGGAGAGATGCAGTGAGAGTGAGAGGGGAGGGAGGGGTAAGGGGTGAAAGGTTGACAGAGACAGAGGCGCAGAGAGAGAGAACAGGGAGGGTAGGAGAGAGAGTCACAGTTCAAAGAGAGGAGAGCAGTAAGGATGGAGGGAGAGAGAAAGGGAGGAGGGAGATGTGCCACATCATTCGCTGTATTATTTGGGTTTCGAACAATTCTGATGCCACAATGTTTCTGTTCTCTGAGTGTGGTGAGTCTTTGGGTCGTTCCTCCTCAGACGTGACGAAGGCAGAGAATGTTATTGTCCCGGCGCAAAATCAGACCCACTGCAGGCAAGCAAGGAGTGAATGGTTACCGGCCTCGCCGGGAGTGTGGGGGTGAGGTTGCAATCAGTTAAGCCGCGATCATATTGAGCGGTGAACCAGAGTGGAGGGGCCATTTTAGTGCGAGGTGATCTGTTGACCTAACTCCTCAACCTGAGAAACATGTTCGCCCACTCCACCATCAAACTGGGCACCAGAAGCCCTGAGAGGGTCCCTGGAATTTGGGATTGCCTTAGTGAGTGAAGCGGATTGAAGGAAATCAGACAAACAACATGAGGCGGAGAGTTGGACCTGATGGAGTTTGAAACAATATCCCCTTTGCTGGAGCAATGCCGCTCCCAATTTCCATCCCTCAGTGTCGCCACGATTCCCAGTCTTTGGAGTTTCTCAATCAATTCCCTGAATAAATCACGACCTGTCTCAGCAGGGATTTCACTTGTCTGATGTCATCTATTTGCGAATCATTT
Source organism: Rhinoraja longicauda (assembly GCF_053455715.1). Taxonomy (NCBI): domain Eukaryota; kingdom Metazoa; phylum Chordata; class Chondrichthyes; order Rajiformes; family Arhynchobatidae; genus Rhinoraja; species Rhinoraja longicauda. Next base: position 13,063 of record NW_027603492.1, read on the forward strand.
CAAAATCTCTATTTTTAAACACTATTGAAACTTCATTGTCCCGGTGGAGACGGAAAGTGGTATAAAATCTCCGGGAATGTTCTGCCCCAGCATTTCATTCCGAGAGATTACCGGTAGCTCACTTGGACACGTCGCTGGGCAGAGAAAATGGGGGAAAAGCTTTGGGAATATTTCGACGTGCAGAAAATCTTGTACGTGATCATTGCTGCCGTTGGAGTCCCTGGTAAGTGAGCAGAACAATTCAAAATTTATAACTCCGTCTGTGCACCGGTGTTGCCCTGAATCTGAATCTGTTACAAGATTCCCAACTGATAATCGTTGTTCATGTATATGTGAAGTATATCAATCCTCTCAGTGAAATATTTTTGAATTAACGCTGTGATTTTTCTTATTTTCAGACAGCCTAAACTAACCCTCTCTTTCTCCCACTGCCCGGACCCACTAGAATGTTGTTCTTGCCTTCAGTGGGATCTTGCCCAGAGTTGTCCCAGTGCTCGGGACACGCAGCTCTCCGGGACGGTGTGACTGTGAAGGGATTTACATTGTGAAGTTTACTGTGTCTGAGTTATTGATCAGAGTGAACACCCGCTCCTGTGGACACGTCTCACTGTCGATTCTGTCACAGTCGGATGCCACCGCCTGTTGCTCAATAATTGGATCGATCTCCTGAACCGGTGGCCGCGGATCTACCGTCGTGTGTTGTTACCGAACTGAGGAATGAATCCATTAACGGAGCCACTCTGCTGCCGGATCCTAAGTTGTCCCCGCCTTCCCTCTGGAACCCTCCTCGTCCCCATCAGATGCCGAGTTCCTAGAGCCCCGGTTAAACGCGGCCGGTCACGGTTAAGTCTGTCAAACCGGCCCCATCAGAGACTGTGAACAGCGTTAACTGTAGACAGGACCATTCCGCCTATTGTAGCGGGCGGCTGCTCGTTCCCTCCCCACCCTTTACCCCGCCCGTCGCCTTATCTCCTCTCCCCTGAAGCAGGCAGGTCGGGCAC
>NW_027603493.1:0-14052 GCF_053455715.1 Rhinoraja longicauda
CAGCGCACCCCAGTGGATGTACAGTGGCAATAGACTGTCACATCGCTCTCCCCTGGATGAACATCAGCAGCACACGGCAACATCCACACACAGCGCACCCCAGTGGATGTACAGTAGCAATGGACTGTCACACCGCTCTCCTGTGGATGAACACCAGCAGCACACGGCAACATCCACACACAGCGCACCTCAGTGCATGTACAGTGGCAATATACTGTAATGGCGCCCTCCCCTGGATGAACATCAGCAGCACACGGCAACATCCACACACAGCGCACTTCAGTACATGGACAGTGGGAATATACTGTCATGGCGCCCTTCCGTGGATGAACATCAGCATGAACATCAGCAGAACATCAGCAGTACACATCAGCAGAACATCAGCAGTACGCACCGAGGCACAACAGCCCTCACTGTCTGTACAATATAAGTGCATCGCAGCATCAGCATTGCTTATGATGGACCTTGAGTTCCCAATGCGAAACACGCAAATCGTGGTAGTACGTTTAGAGTCATAAATAAGCCGCGTAGAATGCTTGCTATAGTTGACCGAGTCATTGAATATGAGTCAGATGTCAATATTCAACTTTAGAGAACTTTACTTCGGCCGCTTTTGCAGCATTGTGTACAGACAGTTATGTTCGCTCTCGTTCACGAAGGATATGGGCGCTTCGGAAATCGTGTTCAAGACGTTTACAAGAACATCGCCTGGAGCGTATGAACAACCAGACGTCGGACTGATTCATCGGAGTTCGGGCAGTAACCTGATAGATCGATAGCAAATTATGAGAGGCAAAGATATGGTAAACAGTCAGAACATTCCTCGCAAGATGGAAATATCAAGTATTGAAGGCCACCCCTTTATGGTGAAAGGGATGAAGTTTAAACGAGGTGTGCGGGGAAAGCAAGGGGCAGTATGTGCATCGGAGGTCTGCATTGGGTGATAAGGAATAGGAGTAGAATTAGACCATTCGGCTAATCGTCTTATCCGCCAATCTTTTGCCCTCCAAACCCCATTCTCCTGCCTTCTCCCCATAACTTCTGATACCTGTATTAATTAAGAATCTTTCTGTCTACGCCTTTAAATATCCACTGACGTGACCTACACACCCTGTTGTGGCAAATAATTCCACAAATTCATCACCTTCTGACTAATTAAATTTCTGAGCATCTTCCAAAGAGAACGTAGATGCATTCTGAGGAAATGATCTCTTGTCCGAGACGCTCCCACAAGTGGAAACATACTTTCCACATCCACTGGATTTAAACCATTCACATATCTGTATGTTTCAATGAGGTCCACCCTCATACTTCTAAACTCCGAGTGCAAGCCGGGAGCCGACCTAACCCTCGCCATAGGTTAACTTATTGCTGGGATCATTCCTGTAAACCTCCTCTGGAACCTCTCCAGAGCCAGCACACCTTTCCTCTGATATGGTGCCCAGAATTGCTCACAATATTCCAAATGCGGCCTTCCCAGCGCCTTGTATCGCCTCAACATTACATCCGTGTTTCTGTATACAAGTCCTCTTGAAATAAATGCAAGCACTGAGTTTGCTTCCATTAGACATTAGAACAATAGACAATAGGTGCAGGAGTAGGCCATTTGGCCATTCGAGCCAGCACCACCATTCCATGTGATCATGGCTGATCATTCTCACCGATTCAACTTGCAGATAAAAAATTTGGGAATAATAATAATAATAATAATAATAATAATAATAATAATAATAATAATAATAATAATAATAATAATAATAATAATAATAATAATAATAATAATAATAATAATAATAATAATAATAATAATAATAATAATAATAATAATAATAATAATAATAATAATAATAATAATAATAATAATAATAATAATAATAATAATAATAATAATAAACATATATTTTTTATAGCGCTTTTCCAAATGCTCAAAGACGCTTTACAAAACAGTCAAGACATAAAAACAAACAAACGAACAAAAGATTTGTCCAGACGGAGAAGCGGCGAACAAACAGCGCCAGCGTCCTCACACGTCAGGGTCCGGCTGTAGACAATAAAGAACACAAGACACACAATTACAATTTTAACACAAACAGCCATCACAGTGATTGCTCCAGGCACACCCTCACTGTGATGGAAGGCAAAGAAAAGTCTTATCTCCTCCTCATTCTTCTCCCGTGGTGCCACGAGGCGATGGAGGCACTCGACTTTTGAAGCCCCCACCGGGCGATGGAAAGTCCCAGGGCCGAGCCGAGCAGGCCGATGAAGGTTCTGAGACCCCACCGGGCGATGGAAAGTCCCAGGCCGAGCCGAGCAGGCCGATGAAGGTCCTAAGCCCCCACCGAGTGATGGGAAGTGCCGCGGCCAGGCCACGCAGGGCGACGAGGGCCCTGCGAGCGGGTCGATCAAACATCGCGCTTCGGGGCGGTCGATGCTGCTACGGCTGGAGCTCCCGAAAGCCGGTCGCCAGCCAGGGACCTGCGAACTCCAGATGTTGCGGTCTGCAGGGCCCACGGCCGAAGCTTCCGAGATGGCAAGTCCAGGCCCCGCGACCGAAGTCTGCAAGGTCGATCCTAGCTGGAGGCCGCCGACTCCACGGTGTTAGGCCGTAGCACGAACGGAGATACGACACGATAACCAGCACTCCCAAGTCCCTTTGCACTTTCGATTTATGGGTTATTTCCCCACTTAGACAATAGTCTACGCCATTATTCATACTACCAAAATGCAGTACTCCGCACTTTGCTACACTATATTCCATCTGCCACTTCTCTGCCCATTCCCCAACATGTCCAAGTCCTTCTGCGGAGTCCATGCTTTCTCTAAACTACCTGCCCTTCCACCTCTTTTCGTAACATCCGCAAACTTGGCCACAAAGCCTTCAATCCCCTCGTCCAAATCATAATATAAAACGTGGAGTAGCGGACAAACACCAATCCTTGAAGATCTCCACTATTTACTGTTGGCCAACGAGAAAAAAATCCCCCTTTATTGCCACTCTTTGTCTTCTGCCATCCAGCCAACCAGTTATCCATGCTGGTATCTGCCCTTTGACAGCGTGGGCTCTCATCTTCATAAGCAGCCATCTTGTGACACCTGGTCAAAGGCTTTCTGAAAATCAAAGTAAACAACACCTACTGTCTCTCCCTTGGCTGTCTTGCTATTTACTTCTTCAGATAATTCCAGCAAATTTATCAAACACGACCTTCCCTTCACAAAGCCATGCCAACTTATGCCTATTTCATCGTGCACTTATAAATACTCTGTCACATCATCCTGTATAACGGGTCCTAAAATCTTACCACCCACTCCAGTGGTGTTGGAGGCAGATACAATAGTGATATTTAAGACAAGTTCAGATTTTCAGGTAATGAAGGGATATGCATTGTGAGCAGGTGGTCGTCTCATGTTCGGCACAGCCATTATTAGCCGAAAGTCCTGCCGTGCCTTGTACTTCGTGTAGGAAAGAAATGCAGATGCTGGTTTAAATGGAAGGTAGACACAAAATGCTGGTGTAACTCAACGAGACAGGCAGCATCTCTGGAGAGAAAGAATGGGTGACGTTTCCGGTCGAGACCCTTCTTTAGACTGATGTCGGAAAAGGTCGGCGGGAAAGAGATAGAATGTTGTCGGAGACAGTGAGACTGGTGGGAGAGCTGGGAAGGAGGAGGGGTGGAGAGAGAGGGGAAGCAAGAGCTAATTGAAGTTAGAGAAATCAATGTTCATATCGCTGGTATGTTAGCTGCCCAAGCGAAGTATGAGGTGCTGTTCCTCCAATTTGCGCTGGGCCTCACTCTGACAATGGAGGATGCCCAGGACAGAAAGTTCAGATTGGGAATGGGGGAGCGGGGGTGAGTTAAAGTGCTGAGCAACCGGGAGATCAGGTAGGACTGTGTGGGACTGTTCAGCGAAACATTCGCCGAGCATGCGCTTTGTCTCGCCGATATCACTCCATCAGTACTATCCCAGAGTATACCGTTATACCAGTACGACCCCATAGTGCGTCACTCCATCAGTACTATCCGACAGTATACCGTTACACCAGTACTACCCTACCGTGCGTCACTCCATCAGTACTATCCGACAGTATACCATTACACCAGTACTACCCTACAGTGCGTCACTCCATCAGTACTACCGCAGTGTCACTACCAATTCCATCCCACATTATGTCATAACAATAGTACTACCGCACAGTGTGTCACTCCATCAGTACTACCCAAGAATATGCCATTACATCAATAATACCCTACGTTAGGTCACTCATCAATACTACTTCACAGTCTGCCACTCCATCAGTACTACATGTTACTCCATCAGTATAACCCAAGAGCGTGTCAGTCGAATCAGTACAACCCCACAGTATGTTATTCCATAATTTCTGCCCCACGGTGTTTCACACTGTCAGTACTACCTTAGCTATGTAATTTCATCCGTACTCCCCACAGCTTTTCCCCCCTTCAGTAATACCATCGAATGTGTCGCTCCATCAGTGCTACCCCAAAATATACCAGTCCTTCAGTACTACCCCACAGGATGCTAATCCATAAGTATTATCGCACAGCGTGTCACTCCATCAGTACTACCACATCGTCGGTTACTCCATCATTACTGCCTCACAACGTGTCATTCATTCGGTACAATCCCATATAATGCCATTGCATCAGTACTAGCAAATGGATTGTCATTCCATCAGTACTATCCCACAGTGCGTCATTCGATCAGTTCTCCCCCTCAATGTGTCACTTCATCAGAACTACACTATAATGTGTCATTACATCAGTACTGCCCCATTTAGTTGCACACCATTAATACTATCCGTCAGTGTGCCACGACATCAGTACTACCATATCGCTTGTTCCTCCATCAGTACTACCGCACACGGTGTCACTCTATCAGTAATACACCGAAATGTTTTACTCCATCAGTACTTGCCACAGTTTGTCACTTCACGAGTACAACCCCAAAGTGTATTGCTCCATCAGTACTGCCCACATTGTATCACTCCATCAATACTACCCCACTGGTCATCACTCCATCAATACAAGCCTACAGTGTGTTAGACGATCATTATTAGAACACACTATGTCACTCCATCAGTACAACCCCAGAGCGTGTCACTTCATCGGTACTACCGCACAATATACCATTCCATCAATACACACCCACAGTGTTTTTCAACATCAGTACCACCTTGTGTATTATTCCATTAGTACTACCACACAGGGTGTCACTCTATCAGTACTATCCAACGGTGTGTCGCGCCATCAGTACTACATAATGAGTCCTTCCATCAGTACTACCCCACAGTGCTTCAATCCACCAGTATTACTCTGGTATATGTCTATCCAACAATACTACACCGCAGGGTGTCACTCAATCAGTACTATTCCACAATATGCTATTGCGTCAGAACTGCCACATAGTGTGTCACTGCATCAGTACTACCTCAAAGCGTGTCACTCCACCAGCACCAGCCACAGTGTGCCACTGCATCAGTAATAAAATATAGTTTGTTACTCCATCTGTACTACCCTACACTGTGCCACTTCATCAGTGCCTCCCCATTGAGCAGCGCACCATCAGGAATATCACTCGGGTTATCATTGCATCAGTACGTGTGTCACTCCATCAGACCAATCCATTATCACTCCATCAGTACTACCACGCAGCGTGTCACTCCATCATTATTCCCCACAGTATGTCACTCCATCAGCCCTATCTCACTGTGTCACTCCATCAGTAATTCCCCACAGTTTCACTCTATTAGTATTTCCCCACAGTGCCTCGCACCATTAGCACTACCCGATGTTTATCATTCAATCAGGACTATCCCAGTGGGTCACTCCATAAGTGCTGCCACAAATTGTGTCATTCCATCAGTATCACCAAACAGTCACTGCATTAGTACTAAACCACAGTTTGTCATCACAATAGTACTACCGCTCAGTGTGTCACTCCGTCGGCGAAACCGCACAGTGTCTCACTGCATCAATACAACTCCATATTGTTACACTACATCGGTACTGCCCCACATCATGTCACTCCAGTGCAACTCTAGAACGTGTCACTCCATCAATGCTCCCCGCAGTATGTTCTTCCATCAGTACTCCCCAAAGTGTTTCACAACATCAGGACTACGTCAAATCTGCCATTCCATCCGCATTACCCCACAGTGTGCTAACCCATTGCAGCGACTCCATAGTGTGTAATCCCTTCACTATTTCACCACAGTTTTCATCGCAACAGTACTACCGCAGAGCGTGTCAACCCATCAGTATTACTGCGTCACTCCAACAGAATGTACTATTACATCCGTGCTACTCCACAGTGTGTCATTCCATCAATACACCTCCACAGTACGTCATTACACCAGTACTACTCCACAGTGTTACACTCCATCAGTATAACACTGGGGCGTGTCACTCCATCAGTACTACCCTACAATATGTTATTCCATCAGTATTACACCACAGTGATGCACTTCATCGGTACTGCCTTAAGCTTGATATTCCATTTTGTACAACCACACAGACTCATTCAATTAGTATTACCCATCAGTGTAACTCTCCATCTGTACTGCCACACCGTCAGTCCTTACCATTCCACAATGTGCAACACGACAGTACCAACAAAGACTGGGTCAATACTTCAGAACTAGCCCACTGTGCGCCATTCTGTCCACACTAACCCCAGTGTGTCATTCAATCAGCACTACACCGAAGTATCTCACTCCGTCAGTACAACCGCGCAGTGTGTCAGTCCATCAGTAATACGCACCGTGTGTCACTCCATCAGTCCTGCACCACAGCGTGTCACTCCATCAGTTTTACCACACGGGTTGCAGTTGCACACTGAAGTGGTACTGACGGAGTGATAAACTGCGTGGTAGTACTGATGCAATGACCTCACAATTTGTAACTAAATCAGTGCTATTCCACTGTGTGTCACTCCGTCAGTACTACTCCGCAGATTGTCATAACAACAGTACTACACATTGTGCCACTCCATGAGTATTACCCGCAGTGTGTCACTACATCAGTAGAGCCCCACGGTGTATCATTCCATCAGAACAACTGCAAAGTGTGTCACTTCATCAGTACTACTACACATTTTGTCACTCCATCTGTACCAAACCACAGTATGTTAATCCACCCGTACTGCATCAACTAGTGTCACTCCATCAGTACTACAGCGCATTGTGTCACTCCATCAGTACTACCCCACATTGTGTCATCCATCAGTCCACTGCACAGTGTGTCACACCATCAGTACTACTGCGCAGTGTGTCACTTCATCAATACAACTTCAAAGTGTGTCGCTCCATCTGTACCAACCCACAGTGTGTTAATCCACCATTACTACCATACATTGTGTCACTCCATCAGTTCCACTGCACAGTGCGTCACTCCATCAGTAATGCCCCGCAGCGTGTCACGTCGTCACTAAAACCCACAGTATGCCATTACATCATTACAAAACACACATGTTCACACCCTCAAACACAGTCAAACACGCACACACACATACCCGCGCACGAAGACACACACAATCTTTCAAATGCAATCACAAACAATCAAATATACCCTCACGCATTCTCACGTACAATCACACGTACACATGCACTCACACTAACAGATATTCACACGCACTAGCACGAATAGACACGCACTCATTCGCACACACATACACACGAACACATTCTCTGACAACACCATCATTTACTCTCCCCCCCCCACACACACACACACACACACACACACACACACACACACACACTATCAAAGAATTACGTACTCAAACACTAACAAACTCACATCCCACATATTCTCTCACATTCTCACAAACAGCCACACACACGCACAGACGCAAATACGGCCCTTCACAAACCCACATGCACTCTCCCACTCAGAGACACAGATACATTCAATCGCACTTGCATCCACACTTACTCACACACTCACACGCACACTCACGCACTCGCACAGACAGACACACACACACAAATATAGGTACTCTTACCGCTCTCTCACACGCAGACCCGCATGCACACGTGCATATTTTGGGATTGAGTGTATCGGCTCGCCCACCGCGGATGGCGATGGGAACCGCGCCTCGGGAGTGAGGAGGGAGCCGCGAGGAACCGCAGAGAGCTAGGTGGACCGTCGGAGAGCGAGGAAGGCCGCCGAGAACGAACGGGCGACTCGCGGTGCGGCGGCAGGGAGCGTTTGTAACTTTGTCGGCGTCAAAATGGGGCGACACTTTTGTACTGCCTAGGTGGGGTCTGCGACATGATGTTACCGGGTTGTCTGCAAAACAAAGCATTTCACACTACCTGGGTACGTGATAATAAAGTATAATTGAATAATTGAAATTCCTGCAACCGCATACACTAACGCATACACACACACACCGACTCATTTGCACAATCTCACACATTCACACTCGCATACACGTGCTAACACAAACTTGCACGGACTCGCACACTCGCACTGTCACACACAATCAATATCCAATGCGAGCCCGGCTGCACCTCTGGAGAAATCTAGTTGAGTATGTCAGTTCAGTGCAGTTTATTGTCACGTGTACCGAGGTACCGTGAAAAGATTTTGTTGCGTGCTACCCAGTCAGTGGAAACAAAATACATTATTACAGCCGAGCCGTTTACAGATTATAGATACATGATAAGCGGATAACGTTCAGTGCAAGGTAAAGCCTGCAAAATCCGATCGAGGATAGTCCGAGCGTCAACAAAGAGGTAGATAGTAGTTCAGCATTGCTTTCTTGTTGTGGTGGGATGATTCCGTTGCCTGATAACAGCTGGGAAGACGCTGTCCCTGAAACTGGAGGTGTGCATTTTCACACTTCTATACATTTTGCCTGATGGGACAGAGGAGAAGCAGGAGTGGCTAAGGGTGCGACTCGTCCTTGATTATGCTGCTGGCCTTGCCGAGGCGGCGTGGTTTATAAACTGAGTCAATATAACGGAGGTTGGTTTGTGTGATGGTCTGGACAATTCGCAGCAATTTCTTGCGTTCTTGTATGGGGCTGTTCCTGAAACCAAGCTGTGATGCATCTTGATAAAATACTTTCTATGGTGCATCTGTAGATGTTGATGAGAGTTGTGGAGGGCACGCCGAACTGGCTAAGCCTGCTAAGGACATGGATGGGTGAAGTTTCGGTTCGGCACATTTCTTCAGACTGATTGTGGTGGGACGGGGGAACAGCAGGACAAAGCGAGTTGAACGATGAGCGGATGAATACCGTTTTCATTGTCAGGTGCGAGGTAAGGGTTGAGCAGGATGGAATTATAAAGACAGAGGAAGTAATATCGGTTGAAGATGTGGTGGAGGGGATATATTGGTGCGAGTCCGGATGAAGCACGAGGAGGAGCGAGGGGGAAGTGGGAATTTGCACTTAGTTACCTAACATTGGATAATTCAAAGTTCATACCATTAGGAATTCTCTGCCTCAGAAGGCAGTGGAGGCCAATTCTCTGAATGCACTCAAGTGAGAGCTAGATAGAGCTCTTAAGGATTGCGGAGTCAGGGGGTATGGGGAGATGGCAGGAACGGGGTAGTGATTGAGAATGATCAGCCATGATCACTTTGAATGGCGGTGCTAGCTCGAAGGGCCGTATGGCCTCCTCCTGCACCTATTGTCTATTGTCTTTTGTTGCAAGGCACCAAGGGCGGAATATGAAGTGGCGTTCTTTCAGTTTGCATGTCGCTTCAGTCTGGCAATAGAGGGAGCAAAGGACAGAAAGGTCAGTGTGGGAAGGCGAGTTACAAAGGGAAGATCCTGGAGGCCTTGACGGAACGACGGTAAGTGTTCGGCGGAACGGTCGCCGAGTCTCCACTTGACCACGCCGATGCAAATGAGACCATATCTGGAACACCGCATGCAATAGAAGGGATTAGATGAGGTACATGTGAACAGCAGCCTCACCTGGAAGGGCTATTGAAGTGTGAGGGAACGGGGTAGAGAGACATCCCATGGTGGCTAGCCGTTTCAACCGCACTTCGCAAGAAAGGCCTTGGAGAGGGAGGTGAGGGCGAGCAGGAGGAGTGTTGGGGAAAAGAGAGAGACAGATAGGGGGTACAGTGATGAAAGGAAGAGATAGCGGAGAAGACGAAAGAAGAGACGGAGGGAGAGTTAAGTAACAAAGGGAGAATGGCAACATGAAAAGAGAGCGAAGTTCAGATCGCGTGGGTTGGCAAAAACGGAGCGATGGAAGGGTCAGATAGATAGAAAGAAACGGAGGGATAAATGCAATGGGAATGAGAAGAAGGGGGGGTTAGGAGAGAGAGGTTGACAGAGAGATGGCGGAGCCGAGAGGAAGAATAGAGATGGTAGGAGAGAGTGATAGTTCATAGAGAGCGACAGCAGTAAGGATAGAGGGAGAGAGAAAGGGGGGAGGGAGCTGTGCCGCATCATTCGCTGTTTTATCTATGTTTAGGAAAATTCTGCGGCGGCAAAGTTTCTGTTCTCGGACTGTCGTGAGTCTTTGAGTCGTTCCTCCTCAGAGGTGCTAAAGGCAGAGAATGTTATTGTCCCGGAGCAAAATCAGACCCAATGCAGGCAAGCCAGGAGTGAATGGTTACCAGCCTCGCGGGGAGTGTGGTGGTGAGGTTGCAGTCAGTTAAGCCGCGATCATATTGAGTGGTGAAGCAGAGTGGAAGGACCATTTTATTGCGAGGTGGTCTGTTGAACTAATTCCTCAATCTGTGGACAAATGGCACCCCGTCCACCTTCAAACTGGGCACCAGAAGCCCTGAGAGGGTCCCTGGAATTTGGGATTGCCTTAGTGAGTGAAGCGGATTGAATGAAATCAGACAAACAACATGAGGCGGAGAGTTGGACCTGATGGAGTTTGAAACAATATCCCCTTTGCTGGAACAATGCCGCTCCCAATTTCCATCCCTCAGGATCGCCACAATTACCAGTCTTTGGAGTTTCTCAATCAATTCCCTGAATAAATCACGACCTGTCTCAGCAGGGGTTTCACTTGGCTGATGTCATCTGTTTGCGAATCATTTCAAAATTTCTATTTTTAATTCTGTTGAAACTTCACTGTCCCGGTGGAGACGGAAAATGATATAAAGTCTCCGGGAATGTTCTGCCCTAGCATTTCATCCCGAGAGATTACCGGAAGCTCACGGGGACACGTCGCTGGGCAGAGAACATGCACAGTGAGAAGCTGAATGAATATTACGCCGTGGAGAAAATATTGTACGTGATCATTGCTGCCGTTGGAGTCCCTGGTAAGTGAGCAGAACAATTCAAGTTTTATAACTCCGTCTGTTAACCGGTGTTGACCTGATTCTGACGTGTTACATGATTCACAACTGATGATCGTTGTACAAGAATATGTGGAGTATGTCCATCCTCTCAGTGAAATATCTTTGAATTAACGCTGTGATTTTTCTTATTTTCAGACAGCCGAAACTAACCCTCTTTTTCTCCCACTGCCGGGACCCACTAGAATGTTGTTCTTGCCTTCAGTGGGACCTTGCCCAGAGTTGTCCCAGTGCTCGGGACAGGCAGCTCTCCGGGACGGTGTGACTGGAAGGGGTTTTCATTGTGAAGTTCCCTGTGTCTGAGTTATTGATCAGAGTGAACACCCGCTCCTGTGGACACGTCTCACTGTGGAGTCCGTCACAGTCGGATTCCACTGCCTGTTGGTCAATAATTGGATCTATCACCTGAACCAGTGGCCGCGGATATACCGGCGTGTGTTGTTACCGAACTGAACTCACTGTGGAATGAATCCATTAACGGAGCCACTCTCCTGCCGGATCCTAAGTTGTCCCTGCCTTTCCACTGGAACCCTCCTCGTCCCCATCAGATGCCGAGTTCCCAGAGCCCTGGTTAAACGCGGCCGGTCACGGTTAAATCTGTGAAACCGGCCCCATCAGAGACTGTGAGCTGGGTTAACTGTAGACAGGACCATTCCGCCTATTGTAGCGGGCGGCTGCTCGTTCCCTCACCGCCCTTTACCCCGCCCGACGCATTATCTCCTTTCCCCTGAAGCAGGCAGGTCGGGCACAGTCGGAGCCGGGTCTGACATTGTTAAACCTGCAGCCGCGCACCGACTCCAACACTCCTGACCTCCAGCTGAAAGTGGAGCCGGTGTTCAGCCCCGGAGACCGTGTTCAGTAATGCCCAGTGTCCGTCTCCTTTTCTTTCCGCAGTGAATTTAGTGGCGATTGTGATCCTGTCCCGGGGAAAGTGCGGCCTCTCCACCTGCACCACTCGCTACCTGGTGGCCATGGCAGCGGCCGATCTACTCACCCTGATCACCGAGGTCATTTTGTATCAGATCCGACCTCATTACTTTTATTGGAGTTTCCTGGCCATCACCCCTGTGTGTAGTGTTAACGATGTACTGCAGTTTGCAGCTACAGATTGTTCTGTCTGGTTCACCGTCACTTTCACCTTTGATCGCTTTGTCGCCATTTGTTGCCAGAAGCTGAAAATAAAATATTGCACCGGGAAAACTGCGGCTGCGGTTCTCGCAACAGCCGGCGTCCTGCTCTGTCTGAAAAATGCTCCCCGCTACTTTACAAAGGAACCCGGGACATTCATCGACAATGTCCCGTGGGGATCTGACATGGTGGACAGTTATTACACCGACCCCAGGTGGGTGGCATTTGACTGGATCGACACGGTTTTAACTCCGCTCCTCCCTTTCGCTGTGATCCTGCTGCTCAACGCTCTGACAGTCCGGCACATTTTAGTGGCCAGTCGGGTCCGTCAGGGGCTGAGGGGTGAGAGCAAGGGGGAGAAGCGCAGTGACCCGGAGATGGAGAGCAGGAGGAGGTCTGTGGTTTTACTCTTCACCATCACCGGCAGCTTCATCCTCCTGTGGCTGACGTATGTTGTAAACGTCGTCTATTATCAGATCACAGGGATTGGAAATGATCGAAATGATTCTGAATGGATCTTTGAGTACGTCGGGTTTGTGCTGAGTAATCTCAGCTGCTGCACCAACACATTTATTTACGCGGTGACCCAGTCCAAGTTCAGGGAGCAGGTGAAGAGCGCGGTGAAATATCCGCTCACCTCAGCGCTGCGGCTCATTAATAAACCCGCGCCCTGAGCGCATCCCAGAGGGCGGCCGCAGTCTCTCCGCTCCGGGCTCCGGCTCCTCACATTCACCGCCGCATCTTCCAGCTGTCAGTCCCGGGCGGATGATCCCATCGCCGGCCCCGCCCCGGGACCCCCAGCCCCTCACATTCGCCCAATCGCCCCGTTGCTCAAAGATGCAGATTAAGCAGAAAAAGGAACATCATTGCCTGTCATATATATTGACCATTTTTAATGACGGTCCCTGACCATTGAAGTGTTTATTTCAGTTTCTACCCCCTCATTCTCCCCCCTCCACTTTATAATACACTTACAATAATAAATTAAACTAAACAAATATTTGATCTCCCCCTCTTCCCCTCTCTCCTCCTACTCCCTCTCATTTCTCTCCCTCTCTCTGCCCTCTCTCTCACTCTCTCTCTCCCCAGTCTCTCTCCGCCTCCACCCTCTCCCCCCTCTCTTACTGCCCTCTCACTTCCACCTCTCTTTCGGTGCCCTATCTCCCTCCCATCTCTTCCCTCTCTCCCCTCCCTCTCTCACACCTCTCACCGAGTCCGTTCCGACCAGCGATCGCCCGTTCACACATTTATTCATTTAGAGATATAGCGCGGGAACTAAACTAATATATGATACATTCCACCCCCTCTCTCTCCCCTTCTCTCTCTCACACTCACCCCATCTCCCTCTCGTCCCTTTTGGCTAAATAAACTAAACTAAATTAAATAGCTCTTGGGGCTAGCGGAAACAAGGAATATGGGGAGAAGCAGGCACAGGTTCCTGATTGTGGATGACCTGCCATGATCACAATGAATGCTGGTTCCGGCACGAAGGGCCAAATGGCCTCCTGCTGCATCTATTTTCTACATTTCTGTGTTTCTATGTTTCTAAACTAAATAATAAATTCCCCTTTCTCTCCACCCCTCTCATCAATTCATTATAATGAATTTACAAGAATAAATTAAACTA
>NW_027603494.1:0-14039 GCF_053455715.1 Rhinoraja longicauda
ATCTCGTTTCACTTCCCCTTTTCCTAATCTGGTACCATTCAGATTATAATCTGCCTTGTCCTTGCCACCAAAGTGGATAACCTCACATTTATCCACATTATACTACATCTGCCATACATTGCTCGCTCACCCAACCTACCCAAGTTACCCTGCATCCTCATAGCCTCTTCACCGTTCACTCTGCCACCCAGCTTTGTGTCATCTGTAAATTTGCTTATGTTACTTTTAATTCCTTCATCTAAATCATTAATATATATCGTAAATAGCTGCAGTCACAGGACCAAGCCTTGTGGCACCCCACTAGTCGCTGCCTGCCATTCTGAAAATGATCCATTAATTCCTACCCTTTGTTTCCTGTCTACCAACCAATTTTCAATCCATGTCAATATCCTACCCGCAATACCATCTGCTATAATTTTGCCCACTAATCTCCTGTGTGGGACCTTAACAAAGGCTTTATGAAAGTCCAGATACACTACATTCACTGGCTCTCCTTTATCCGTTTTACTTGTTACATCCTCAAACAAATCCAGAAGATTAGTCAAACAAGAATTCCCCTTCATAAATCCATGCTGACTTGGACCATGTTGACTGTTACTGCTCTCCAAATGCACCGTTATCACATATTTAATAATTGACTCCAGCAACTTCCCCACCACCGATGTCAGGCTAACTGGTCTATAATCCCCTGTTTTCTCTCTCTATCCTTTATTAAAAAGTGGGATAACATTAGCTACCTTCCAATCCACAGGAACTGATCCAGAATCAATAGAACATTGTAAAATGATCACCCAATGCATCCACAATTTCTAGAGCCACTTCCCTGACTACCCTGGGATGCAGACCAGACCCTGGGGATTTATCAGCCTTCAGTCCCATCAGTCTTCCTAACACAATTTCCTGACTGAATGTGAATTTCCTTCAGTTTCTCCGTCACCCTCGATCCTCTGTACCCTAGTACTTCTGGGAGATTATTTGTGTCTTTCTTAGTGAATAAAGAACCAACGTGCCTTTTCAACTCGTCTGCCATTTTCTTGCTCCCCATAATAAATTCACCTGTTTCTGTCTTTAAGGGACCCACATTTGTCTTCACTAATCTCTTCCTCTTCACATACCTAAAGATGCTTTTACTATCCTCCTTTATATTCTTGGCCAGCTTACCTTCGTACTTTATCTTTTCTCGCAATATTGCCTTTTTAGTTACCTTCTGTTCTTTAAAAGTTACCCAATCCTCTGGCTTCCCACTCATCTTTGCTATGTTATAAGTCTTCTCTTTTATTTTTATACTGTCCTTGACTTCCCTTGTCAGACCCGGTTGCCTCTTATTCCCCTTAGAATCTTTCTTCCTCTTTGGAATGAAATGATCCTGCATCTTCTGGATTATTCCCAGAAATTCCTGCCATTGCTGTTCCACCGTCATCCCTGCTAGGGACCCTTTCCAGTCAACTTTGGCCAGCTCCTCCCTCATGCCTTCAATGTCCCCTTTGTTCAACTGCAACACTGACACTTCTGATTTTACCCTCTCAAATTGCAGACTATGGTCACTACCTCCTAATGGTTCCTTTATCTTGAGTTACCTTATGAAATCCGGTACATTACACAACACTAAATCCAGAATTGCCTTCTCCCTGGTAGGCTCCAGTTCAAGCTGCTCTAAGAATCCTTCTCGGAGGCACACTACAAACTCCCTTTCTTAGGGTCCAGTACCAACCTGACTTTCACAGTCTACCTGCATTTTGAAATCTCCCATAACCTCTGACACCCGCACTAATCAAGAATCTATCTATCTCTGCCTTAAATATATTCACTGCTTTGCCTCCACAGCCTTCTGTGGCCAAGAATTCCACAGATTCACCACCCTTGCATAGTCCAGGCACTCAGTACCTTCTGTGTAAAGTGGCGATGAGAAAAACAACTTGCCTCGCACATCTCCTTGAAACTTTGCCCCTCTCACCATTTTATCTATCAGAAGATTACCTTTCCACTGATAGACAGGCCCTCTGATACTTATTGACCAAAGATAGACACAAAATGCTGGAGTAACTCAGTGGGACTTACCGAGCCCTCTATCATGATTTATTACTGAATGTTTCCTCAAATATTGTTTTACCGTTTTGCACCATGTGCACTCTGGACACATTACTGTGTGCGTCCCCCAATAATTTATTACTGTCTGTTTCCCTCTCGGCTGTGCCCCCTCCAACGCCACTTACTAGTTGTGTTCCTTTGTTTTCAGTGACTGGTGCAACAAAGCAAGAATCGTCGTCTCCAGCCACCGAGGCAAGTTGAAGATGTGCGTAAGAACTGATTTCAGATCTGACTGACCGACAGACAGTGAGAGCCGCTTACAGTCACAGTGATTCACCGCGATCCCAGGAATCAGGATCTGAAGTTGCTTTCTCTTCATACCCTCGTGTGTGTTACGCTTGTGTGGCTGAGTGTGTGTGTGTGTGTGTGTGTGCACAGGTGCACCCAATGAACACTGCCATATATCGATCACCATTGATAGTGAGCTGCCAGTCCTGTGTGTGTATGGATGCATCCAACATACGTGTGTGACTGCGTGTGCCCATGTGTATATATAGTCAGCCCTGCGTGCATTTTGCATGTGCGTGCACATGTATTTGTATGTTACGTGTGTATACAGATGTATCCAATGAACACTGCCATACACCGATCACCATTGATAGTGAACTGTCGGTCGGCCCTGTGTGCGTTATGCATTTGTGTGTATGTACGCGCGTGAGTGTGAGTGAACTTGTGTGTGTGCAGGCGTGTGCACGTGTATGTGTCGGCTCTGTGTGTGTTACACGTGTCGGCCTCTGAATGAGCTTTGAAGCTGAATTAGTTTGCGGACTGTCGCGGTCGATGAATTTCAACATCTTTTTCCTGGAAGTGATTTTAATGGTTTTCTTCAAAGGGACCTGAATCGGGTTCTGACATTCCGTGGGATCATGACATCCATTCAGTTGGAATTTTAAGCAGCAAACAGGAGCCAAGTTTGGATAACTGAGTACAGCTCTGTCTTCTCTGCGGGAGCACTAACTGAGATCGGCTGATTCCTTGCAGGCTGGGAACAAGACCTATGTGTTCGCTGGTCAGTCTGACTATGCACAACCTCTTGTCTTCCCTGCGGAGACACAGAGACCTGGGAATGTCCAGGAAACAAATAGGAAATGTTGGAAATACACAGTGGCTGTGAAAGATTTCTGTCAAGGGAAAAGGTGGTGACACTTAACATGTGTTTTATACTTTCGTCAACTCAGCAGATTTGTTTTGATTGGGATCAACATTTTCTAAAGTTTACTATAAAAATCGAGTCTAGTTGGATGTTGGGTCACTTCTCAGTCATGTGATGGAGCTTTCAATCCTGTCCCTCTCTCCACACCTTGAGCCTAGATCTCAATCAGATTAAGCATCTGTGGGATGTGCTGGATCGACAAGTCCGATTCATGGCGGCTCCACCTCGCAACTTACAGGACTTGAAGGATCTGTTGCTAAAGGTTTGGTGCTAGATACCACAGGCCACCTTCATGGGTCGGTACCGTTTTGGCGGCACACAGAGGACCAACAGCATATTAGGCAGGTGGTCACAATGTTTTGGCTGATCAGTGTATCTTGTCGCTATCTTCTGTCGTTTGCATAGAAAATAGGTGCAGGAGTAGGCCATTTGGCCCTTCGAGCCTGCACCACCATTCAATATGATCATGGCTGATCATCCAACTCAGTATCCCATACCTGCCTTCTCTTCATACCCCCTGATCCCTTTAGCCACAAGGGCCACATTTAACTCCCTCTTAAATATAGCCAATGAACTGGCCTCAACTACCTTAAAAACTCTCATAACTCCAAGGTCCTATTTAGCACAATTACCTCTGTCATATGTCCCACCCCCAGTACCAGCTTAGTTGGGTCCCCTGCTAACTGCGAAGAATTCGCTAAATTTTTCACCAGCAAATTGAGAACATTAGAATGAACATTTCCCCTCCCACCCGTGAGCTAGCTGTCTCACTAGTCTGTTCATCTAAATTGGACTGTTTCCAACCCGTCACTCTATCCTCCTTTGCAAAGCTTGTCTCTGCTATGAAACCTGCAACCTGCCCCCTTGATCCTGCCCCCACTGCCCTTCTGAAGGATGTCATTGCAATAGCCGGTCCCAGCATCCTCTCTATTATCAACAGTTCTCTGGCCACTGGCACTGTTCCAACCTGTTTCAAGCACGCGGTGGTCCAGCCCCTACTGAAAAAACCTAACCTAGACCCCTAGCAACTACAGACCCATTTCCAAACTGCCATTCCTGTCAAAAGTCCTTGAAAAGGCAATTCTAAACCAATTAGTGCCCTACCTACACCAAAACACCATCCTGGAAAGTTTCCAGTCAGGTTTCAGAGCCCACCACAGCACAGAGTCTGCCTTGTTGAAGGTACACAACGACCTGCTTCTCGCCATCGACACCGGCGACTGTGCAATCCTGCTCCTTCTCGACCTCAGCGCAGCGTTCGATACAGTGGACCACACCATCCTTATAGACCGTCTCCGGTACGCGGTTGGCATTGATAGGAGTTTCGCCATCAACATCGGCAGTTATTCCTCTGCTCCAGCTAGCCTCTCCTGCGGAGTTCCACAAGGCTCCATCCCAGGCCCCATTCTCTTCTCTATATACATGCTCCCCCTTGGCCAAATCATTCAAAGGCACGGCATTTCTTTCCACTGCTATGCCGATGACACTCAGCTTTACCTCCCCCTGAAACCCAACAACCAGTCAAATTTAAACAGCCTCTTACACTGCCTTGAGGACATAAAATGTTGGATGGCACAGAACTTCCTCCAATTAAATGAGAGCAAGTCTGAGGTCATCCTATTCGGGCCCCCCCCCCCCCCGACTCCATCAAATCGATAACAGGCAGTCTTGGAAGCCTATCCTGCCTAGTCAAACCGCATGTCAAAAACCTCGGCGTGATATTTGACTCTGCATTAAAAGTTGACAAGCAAGTCAACGCTGTGGTAAAAGCCAGCTTCTTCCAACTTCGTACCATAGCTAAAATCAAACCTTTCCTCCAATTCGACGACACAGAAAAAATCATTCACGCTTTCATTTCCTCCCGCCTAGACTACTGCAACTCCCTATACACTGGGATCAGCTAATCTTCCCTGTCCCGCCTGCAACTGGCAGCGAGACTCCTGACGGGTACCCGTAAAAGGGACCACATCACCCCGATTCTGGCCTCTCTCCACTGGCTCCCTGTACGGTACAGAATCAACTTCAAGCTCCTATTCACGTATAAAGCCCTAAATGGACATTCCCCCCCCCCCCCCCCCACATCAAAAATCTTCTAACCCACCTCTCTAACTCCAGGTCCCTCAGGTCGGCCGACTTGGGGCTACTCACTATCCCGCGGTCTAGGCTTAAGCTCAGGGGTGACAGCGCTTTTGCGGTTGCAGCTCCTAGACTGGAACAGCGTCCCTCTCCCCATCAGAACTGCCCCCTCCATCGACTCCTTTAAGTCCAGGCTCAAAACCTATTTCTACTCCCTAACGTTTGAGGCTCATTGAGGAGGCGCTGTGAACTGTTCTGTATGTGCTGTTAGGTTTGCGTGCTACTGTATGTTTCATTTTTTCCTTAGTACCTAATCAGATGTACAGCACTTTGGTCAACGTAGGTTGTTTTTAAATGTGCTATACAAATAAAATTGACTTGACTTGACCTTCTGTGGCAGAGAATTCCACAGATTCACCACTCTGTGTGAAAAAAACGTTCTCATCTCGGTCCTAAAAGACTTCCACCCTTATCCTTAAACTGTGACCCCTTGTTCTAGACTTCCCCAACATCGGGAACAATCTTCCTGCATCTAGCCTGTCCAACCCTTAAGAATTTTGTACGTTTCTATAAGATCCCCCCTCAATCTTCTAAATTCCAGCGAGTACAAGCCGAGCCTATCCAGTCTTTCTTCATATGAAAGTCCTGCCATCCCAGGAATCAATCTGGTGAACCTTCTCTGTACTCCCTCTATGGCAAGAATGTCTTTCCTCAGATTAGGAGACCAAAACTGTACGCAATACTCCAGGTGTGGTCTCATCAATGCCCTGTACAACTGCAGCAGAACCTCCCTGCTCCTATACTCAAATCCCCTCGCTATGAATGCCAACGTACCATTCGCTTTCTTCACTGCCTGTTGCACCTGCATGCCTACTTTCAATGACTGATGTACCACGACACCCAGGTCTCGTTGCATCTCCCCTTCTCCTAATCGGCCACCTTTCAGATAATAGTCTGCTTTCCTGTTCTTGCCACCAAAGTGGATAACCTCACATTTATCCACATTATACTGCATCTGCCATGCATTTGCCCTCTCACCTAACCTATCCAAGTCACGTTGCAGCCTCCTAGCATCCTCCTCACAGCTAACACTACCACCCAGCTTCGTGTCATCCACAAACTTGGAGATGTTGCATTCAATTCCCTCGTCCAAATCATTAATATATATTGTAAATAGCTGGGGTCCCAGCACTGAGCCTTGCGGTACCCCACTAGTCACTGCCTGCCATTCTGAAAAGGACCTGTTTATTCCTACTATTTGCTTCCTGTCTGCCAGCTAGTTCTCTATCCACATCAATACTGAACCCACAATACCATGTGCTTTACGTTTGCATACTAATTTGTTATGTGGGACCTTGTCGAAAGCCTTCTGGAAGTCCAGATATAACACATCCACTGGTTCTCCCTTATCCGCTCTACTAGTTACATCCTCGAAAAATTCTATAAGATTCGTTAGACATGATTTACCTTTCACAAATCCATGCTGACTTTGTCCAATGATTTCACCACTTTCCAAATGTGCTGCTATCCCATCTTTAATAACTGACTAGCATTTTCCCCACTACCGATGTTAGACTAACTGGTCTGTAATTCCCCATTTTCTCTTTCCCTCCCTTTTTGAAAAGTGGGGTTACATTAGCTACCCTCCAATCCTCAGGAACTACTCCAGAATCCAAAGAGTTTTGAAAAATTATCACTAATGCATCCACTATTTCTGGGGCTACCTCCTTAAACACTCTGGGATGCAGCCTATCTGGCCCTGGGGATTTATCGGCCTTTAATCCAGTCAATTTACCTAACACCACTTCCCGACTAACCTCGATTTCACTCAGTTCCTCCATCTCATTTGACCCCCGGTCCCCTGCTATTTCCGGCAGATTATTTATGTCTTCCTTAGTGAAGACAGAACCAAAGTATTTATTCAATTGGTCTGCCATGTCCTTGTTCCCCATGATCAATTCACCTGTTTCTGACTGCAAGGGACCTACATTTGTTTTAACTAATCTTTTTCTCTTCACATATCTATAAAAGTTTTGCAGTCAGTTTGTATGTTCCCTGCCAGTTTTCTTTCATAATCTATTTTCCCTTTCCTAATTAAGCCCTTTCTCCTCTGCTGGACTCTGAATTTCTCCCAGTCCTCTGGTAGGCTGCTTTTTCTTGCTAATTTGTACGCTTCATCTTTTGTTTTGATACTATTCCTAATCTCCCTTGTTAGCCACGGATGCACTACCTTCCCTGATTTATTCACAAAATGCTGGAGTAACTCAGCAGGTCAGGCAGCATCTCGGGAGAGAAGGAATGGGTGACGTTTCGGGTCGAGACCCTTCTTCAGACTGATGTCGGGGGTGGGACAAAGGAAGGATATAGGTGGAGACAGGAAGATAGAGGGAGATCTGGGAAGGAGGAGGGGAAGGGAGGGACAGAGGAGCTATCTGAAGTTGGAGAAGTCGACGTTCATACCACCGGGCCGCAAACTGCCCAGGCGAAATATGAGGTGCTGCTCCTCCAATTTCCGGCGGGCCTCACTATGGCACTGGAGGAGGCCCATGACAGAGAGGTCAGACTGGGAATGGGAGGGGGAGTTAAAGTGCTGGGCCACCGGGAGATCAGTTGCGTTAATGTGGACCGAGCGCAGGTGTTCAGCGAAGCGATCGCCGAGCCTGCGCTTGGTTTCGCCGATATAGATAAGTTGACATCTAGAGCAGCGGATGCAATAGATGAGGTTGGAGGAGGTGCAGGTGAACCTCTGTCTCACCTGGAAAGAATGTTTGGGTCCTTTGATGGAGTTGAGGGGGGTGGTAAAGGGACAGGTGTTGCATCTCGTGCGGTTGCAAGGGAAAGTGCCCGGGGTTAGGGTGGTTTGGGTAGGAAGGGACGAGTGGACCAGGGAGTTGCGGAGGGAACGGTCTCTGCGGAACGCAGAGAGGGGAGGGGATGGGAAGATATGGCCAGTGGTGGGGTCCTGTTGTAGGTGACGGAAATGTTGGTGGATGATATGTTGGATCCGCTGGCTGGTGGGGTGGAAGGTGAGAACGAGGGGGATCCTGTCCTTGTTGCAAGTGGGGGGATGGGGTGCAAGAGCGGAGCTGCGGGATGTAGAAGAGACCCTAGTGAGAGCCTCATCTATAATGGAGGAGGGGAAGCCCCGTTTTCTGAAAAACGAGGACATCTCGGAAGCCCTAGTCTGAAACACCTCATCCCGGGCGCAGATGCGGCGTAGACGGAGGAATTGGGAGCAGGGGATAGACGTTTTGCAGGGGACCGGGTGGGAAGAAGTGTAGCATCTGCAGTTATTTTCTTATACCTTCCCTGATTTATTCTTTTGCCAAACTGGGATGAACAATTGTTGTAGTTCATCCATGCGTTCTTTAAATGCCTTCCATTGCATATCCACCGTCAACCCTTTAAGAATCAATTGCCAGTCTATCTTGGCCAATTCACGTCTCATGCCCTCAAAGTTACCTTTCCTTAAGTTCAGAACCGTTATTTCTGAATTAACTAAGTCACTCTCCATCCTAATGAAGAACTCAACCATATTATGGTCACTCTTGCCCAAGGGGCCACGCACATCCAGACTGCTAACTAACCCTTCCTCATTACTTAATACCCAGTCTAGAATAGCCTGCTCTCTCGTTAGTTCCTCTACATGTTGGCTTAGAAAACTATCTCGTATACATTCCAAGAAATCCGCTTCCTCAGCACCTCTGCCAATTTGATTCACCCAATCTATATGTAGATTGAAGTCACCCATTATAACTGTTTTACCTTTGTTGCACGCATTTCTAATTTCCTGTTTGATGCCATCCCCAATTCCACTACTACTGTTAGGTGGCCTGTACACAACTCCCACTAGTGTGTTCTGCCCCTTAGTGTTTCGCAGCTCTACCCATATCGATTCCACATCCTCCAAGCTAATGTCCTTCCTTTCTATTTCGTTAATCTCCTCTCTAACCAGCAACGCTACCCCACCTCATTTTCCTTTCTGTCTATCCCTCCTGAATATTGAATATCCCTGGATGTTCAGCTCCCAGCCTTGGTCACCCTGGAGCCATGTCTCCGTAATCCCAACAATATCATATTCATTAATAACTATCTGCACATTCAACTCATCCACCTTATTCTGAATGCTCCTTGCATTGAGACACAAAACCTTCAGGCTTGTTTTTACAACACTCTTACCCCTTATACAATTATGTTGAAAAGTGGCCCTTTTTGATTTTTGCCTTGGATTTGTCTGCCTGCCACTTTTACTTTTCACCTTGCTACCTATTGCTTCTACCCTCATTTTGCACCCCTCTGTCTCTCTGCTCATGCTCCCATCCTCCTGCCACATTAGTTTAAATCCTCCCCAAAAGCACTAGCAAACACCCCCCCAAGGACAATGGTTCCATTCCAGCTCAGGTGCAGCCCGTCCTGTTTGTACTGGTCCCACCTCTCCCAGAACTGGTTCCAATGTCCTAGAAATTTGAATCCCTCCCCCTTGCACCATTTTTCAAGCCACGTATTCATCTGAAATATCCTCCTATTTCTACTCTGACTAGCACGTGGCACTGGTAGTAATCCAGAGATTATTACCTTTGAGGTCCTACTTTTAAGTTTATCTCCTAGCTCCCTAAATTCACTTTGTAGGACCTCATCCCGTTTATTTACCTATACCGTTGGTGCCAATGTGCACCACGACAACTGGCTGTTCACCCTCCCCCTCCAGAATGTTCTGCAGCCGCTCAGAGACATCCCTGACCCTTGCACCAGGGAGGCAACATACCATCCTGGAGTCCCGTTTGCGGCCGCAGAAACGCCTGTCTATTCCCCTTACAATTGAATCCCCTATTACTATAGCCCTTCCACTCTTTTTCCTCGCCTTTTTTGTCGCAGAGCCTCCCACGGTGCCATGAACTTGGCTGCTGCTGCCTTCCCCTGATGAGCCATTTCCCCCAACAGTATCCAAAATGGCATATCTGTTTAGGAGGGAGATGACCGCAGGGGGCTCCTGCACTACCTGCCTACTGCTACGCTGGCTAGTGGCCACCCATTTCCTTTCTGTCCACTTAACCTTTACATGCGGTGTGGCCAACTCACTGTACGTGCTATTCACGACCATCTCAGCATCGTGGATGCTCCAGTATGTGTCCAACCGCAGCTCTAACCGTTCAATGCGGTCTGCCAGGAACTGCAGCTGGACACACTTCCTGCACACGTAGTCATCAGGGACACCGACAATATCCCTGATCTCCCACATGTTGCAGGATGAGCATTCCACGGGGCCGATCTCACCTGACATGTCTTACCCCCAAATTAAATCAAATCCCTCTTAATCCTTTAAACTGTAACTTTACTAAAAAGCACTGAACCCTTAACTCACCGAACCCTTAACTCACCGAACCCTTAACTCACCGAACCCTTAACTCACTGAACCCTTAACTCACCGAACCCCTAACTCACCGAACCCTTAACTCACCGAACCCCTAACTCACTGAACCTTTAAATCACTGAACCCTTAACTCACTGAAACCTTAACTCACCGACCCCTTAACTCACTGAACCCTTAACTCACTGAACCCTTAACTCATCGAACCCTTAACTCACCGAACCCTTAACTCACTGAACCCTTAACTCATCGAACCCTTAACTCACTGAACCCTTAACTCACTGAACCCTTAACTCATTGAACCCTTAACTCACGGAACCCTTAACTCACTGAACCCTTAACTCACTGAACCCTTAACTCACTGAACCCTTAACTCATCGAACCCTTAACTCACGGAACCCTTAACTCACTGAACCCTTAACTCACCGAACCCTTAACTCACTGAACCCTTAACCCACTGAACCCTTAACTCACTGAACCCTTAACCCACTGAACCCTTAACTCACCGAACCCTTAACCCACTGAACCCTTAACTCACCGAACCCTTAACTCACTGAACCCTTAACTCACTGAACCCTTAACCCACTGAACCCTTAACTCACTGAACCCTTAACTCACTGAACCCTTAATTCACTGAACCCTTAACTCACCGAACTCTTAACTCACTGAACCCTTAATTCACTGAACCCTTAACTCATCGAACCCTTAACTCATCGAACCCTTAACTCACTGATCCCTTAACTCATCGAACCCTTAACTCATCGAACCCTTAACTCACTGAACCCTTAATTCACTGAACCCTTAACTCACTGAACCCTTAACTCACTGAACCCTTAATTCACTGAACCCTTAACTCACTGAACCCTTAACTCACCGAACCCTTAACTCACTGAACCCTTAACTCACTGAACCCTTAACTCACTGAACCCTTAACTCACCGAACCTTTAACTCACTGAACCCTTAACTCACTGAACCCTTAACTCACTGAACCCTTAACTCACTGAACCCTTAACTCACTGAACCCTTAACTCACCGAACCCTTAACTCACTGAACCCTTAACTCACTGAACCCTTAACTCACTGAACCCTTAACTCACTGAACCCTTAACTCACTGAACCCTTAACTCACTGAACCCTTAACTACAAAGTACGAACAGAAAGCAGAAATACAACCCTGTGGTTACGGCCAATCAGCTGCTTCCTCCAGACCACTTCTTTTGAAGTGAGATGGAACGTTTTTAAACCAACGGCTCCAACCGCCCCTGGGCCCCGCCCACACGCTGCACCAACCGCCCCTGGGCCCCGCCCACACGCTGCTCCAACCGCCCCTGGGCCCCGCCCACACGCCGCACCAACCGCCCCTGGGCCCCGCCCACACGCTGCACCAACCGCCCCTGGGCCCCGCCCACACGCTGCACCAACCGCCCCTGGGCCCCGCCCACACGCTGCACCAACCGCCCCTGGGCCCCGCCCACACACCGCACCAACCGCCCCTGGGCCCCGCCCACACGCCGCACCAACCGCCCCTGGGCCCCGCCCACACGCCGCACCAACCGCTCCCTGGGCCCCGCCCACACGCTGCACCAACCGCCCCTGGGCCCCGCCCACACACCGCACCAACCGCCCCTGGGCCCCGCCCACACGCCGCTCCAACCGCCCCTGGGCCCCGCCCACACGTTGCACCAACCGCCCCTGGGCCCCGCCCACACGCTGCACCAACCGCCCCTGGGCCCCGCCCACACGCTGCTCCAACCGCCCCTGGGCCCCGCCCACACGCCGCACCAACCGCCCCTGGGCCCCGCCCACACGCCGCACCAACCGCCCCTGGGCCCCGCCCACACGCTGCTCCAACCGCCCCTGGGCCCCGCCCACACGCTGCTCCAACCGCTCCCTGGGCCCCGCCCACACGCTGCACCAACCGCTCCTGGGCCCCGCCCACACGCTGCTCCAACCGCCCCTGGGCCCCGCCCACACGCTGCTCCAACCGCCCCTGGGCCCCGCCCACACGCTGCACCAACCGCCCCTGGGCCCCGCCCACACGCTGCACCCACCGCTCCTGGGCCCCGCCCACACGCCGCTCCAACCGCCCCTGGGCCCCGCCCACACGCTGCACCCACCGCTCCTGGGCCCCGCCCACACGCTGCTCCAACCGCCCCTGGGCCCCGCCCACACGCTGCTCCAACCACCCCTGGGCCCCGCCCACACGCTGCACCCACCGCTCCTGGGCCCCGCCCACACGCTGCACCAACCGCTCCTGGGCCCCGCCCACACGCTGCACCAACCGCTCCTGGGCCCCGCCCACACGCTGCACCAACCGCCCCTGGGCCCCGCCCACACGCTGCACCAACCGCCCCTGGGCCCCGCCCACACGCTGCACCAACCGCTCCTGGGCCTGTTTGTTATTAACTCCCGCGCAAATGACAGCTCCAAATGGAAATCAGGTAAAACCCTGCAGGGATCGGACAGCAGATATTAAAACAGTTAGTGGGAATACTCAGCTGGTCTGCCAGTAAGATTAGTGGCGGCGGCACCACGTTGATGGACACAGGCCGGAGACTGAGAAAGAGTGAATTATCCCAAAGGCGGCCGTGTTGGAACGGAGAAAGGTGCGACGGGTCGTTAATGGGAATGATTTATGTGAAGAGAATGAGAATGTAACGTGCTGAATCAGCACCTTCTCCTGACGCTTCCTGCAAACAGATTGGTTTCCATTAAGCTTCCTTCAATTTCACTTGGCCAGCAGTACCGCAACCTGTGTCTATCACACTCTCCTGGCCGCCATCTTATCACAGAAGGACCTGATTTCGTGCCTGCAATTCCATCTATCTATATTATCCATATCCGGAACTCTAGTCAGATTTGAGACGAGCAGCAACGCATTGAACAACATAAAATAGATACAATATGCCGGAGTAACTCGCTGATGGCGCAAAAATGGAAAAGGATTCTAATCAACTTTTCTTTCTTCAGTTTACTTCTTCATGCTCTGCCAACTTGTGAACGTAATAGTTCTTTAGTCTGATGAGACGTAAGTCTAATCTCACTCATATGCATGCACCGAAGATAGTCACAGAATGCTGGAGTAACTCAGCGGCACAGGCAGCATCTCTGGAGAGAAGGAATTGGTGACGTTTCGAGTCGAGACCCTTTTCAGAAGATGATTCAGAGTCTGAAGTAGGGTCTCGACCCGAAACGTCGCCTATTACTTAGCACCGGAGATGCTGCCTGTCCCGCTGAGTTTCTCCAGCATTCTGTGTCTATCTTCAGTCTAAATCAGCATCTGTAGTTCCTTCCTACACATGGAACAACATGACTGGGACACGGTGTCCGATATTGCACTTCCCAGAGAAGTT
>NW_027603495.1:0-14029 GCF_053455715.1 Rhinoraja longicauda
AAATTTTGCGTTTTTTGGGAATAAAGTGGGCTTAATTCTAGGGGCTGGTGTGACCCGTTTCCACTGGCCCCGGAGTCCACGACTCTGCGTGTGCTTTTAGAAACCTGTCTACGAGATCTCTAATAAACTACGGAGAAGTGAGGTTTGTGCCGACTCTCATTATTATCAACCAACTGACCGGGAACGCGAACCCGACACAGGGGAACCCACAAGTTCGCGAAGAGAACTTGCAAACTCCACACAGACAGCGCCAGAGGTCAGGAACAGAGGCAGGTAGTTGGACTTGTTGAGCCATAATTCAAGCTTAATGCTTTCATGTTGCCAAGATAGTTGGAAGCGTACAGCAGGTATCAAAAACAGACCGGTCACATGCAGCTATGAATCTCTCCACAGCGATGTTGTCTGACCCACTGAGTGCTTCCAGCATCCTCTGCTTTTGTTTCAGGTTTCCAGCATCTGCAGTTTTCTGTCTAATATTTTTGCCAGAGATATCAACAAAAATACACAAATACATTAATATTTGCTCTTAAATGGCAGAGGAACATAAACAAGTTGAACGTTCAAGCACATCACTGTCGTTAAAACGGCAACTCCTTGGCCTTTTTTTGCGGCCTGAATCAAGAAAAATATTCCATCATGAGTTCCTTAACATGAATGATAAAAATGCTAATACAGGTTGCACAATAATCAATTTAGACTGCACTTAATCTTGCCAACAGCAATGAATAATAATCAGCTAATCCATTTTGTTGTAATGCTGTTTTGAGGGATAAAAATAGACTGCACACTGCAAATAATTCCCCTGTTCTTCATTGAACTTTAAAGGCTTTGGGTCTCATGCTCATCCAAAAGACATCACCTTCGACAAAGCAGCACTCTCTAGGTTCAGCGCTAAAACACTAGCCCAGACGTTTGCATTTCTACCTTTGAGTTGGTACTTCAAAGCTGAATCTTCTGACTCGGGTATGAATGCGTTACTGATAAAAAGCCCACGTCCATGACACCTGATGATGGTGTCACTAGTGGAAGCAGAGTTAAGTTATCGCAGTAACTAAAATTGCTTGATGCAAACTTAAGCTGGAGGGAAACTAATATGCGACGCACAACGTTGCTCTTTGTTTAAAATTTGTGGTAAAACTAGTAGTAGATGATTCCACTTGAACCCACCAAACCCCCTGCTCAGAGAGCTTTTATCTGCATCACTGCCATTTATACAGTATTGTAGCTGTCAATTGACGACAGGCCAAAGTCATGAGTTTCCACACTCCAAAGACGTACAGGTATGTAGGTTAATTGACTGGGTAAATGTAAAAATTGTCCCTAGTGGGTGTAGGATAGTGTTAATGTACGGGGATCGCTGGGCGGCACGGACTTGGAGGGCCGAAAAGGCTGTTTCCGGCTGTATATATATGATATGATATGATAAGTGAGGCCATTGTGACAAAAATGGTTTCAAAGAAATTCTGGGCATTTAAGGACTTTGGTAGATATCAGTTGACTTCTCTTTCACGTTGAAAGGCATTTTCTTGGTGACCCTGAAGTCCAAACTTAAGGGAAATATTAAGAGAATATGTACACGTCAAAACACTATTACACCCCCCCACCTCTCTTGCGCCTTTCTCCTGCCATCACAATTAGTCTGAAGAAGTTCCCAGCTGGAAACATGGCCTGTCTGTGTCCTCCAGAGATGCTGCCTGATCCACTGGTTACCTCAGCATTTTGAAGCCCCTTGTTTTTGTAAACCATCATCTGTAGTTCTGATTGGATATTGTGAAAACATTCAAGATTGTGAGCTTTTTAGGCTTTTGTTTTGAAGCCTTCTGCTGTTGATCGGCACCACTGGATCATCATGTTCTCCTGATTTTACATATGACTTCATTAGCATTCATCAGATGAGTTAAAACCATACTCTTCAAACCTACGTCTTTAGATGAGCACAGTGGAATTGTACGACCTTAAACCATACTGTGCTTTTGCGAATAGGTTATTTTAACTATTCCATTTAGAAAGAACACTTTTCGATCCCCACTCGATAAAAGTAGTTGTTGTGATAAATGGATTCAGATTTAGGGTCATTTGATGTTGGATGTATATTTTTTTTTCTGTTTGGACTCAGTATAATACAGGCTTCTAAATATTCATCATTGTTTCTTTTATAAAATGATTGAACAAAGTGAAGTGAAAATGCAATGTAAGCTTGATATTTTTTAATCTTAAGTCCAGCATACATATTTCAATAAAAGTTTACTGCTCATCACAAAATAGGCACTGTATTATTATTATTTTTTTAACCCATTATGTGCCATGTAACTGGTCTATTTGTTCTTATTGAAGAATGCAATCTCATTAAAAAATCAGGGGTGCTGTAGGGACATACGGATTAGCGGGGGGGTCTCGAACCCTCGGTTGGGCTAACGAGTCACGGGATGCGGGAGCGCGAGGTATAGTTGTGTCTGGCGACCAGCTGGAGAGATGAGATTAGATTGTATTGGCTAGTTAAGTAGTGTGTGTCCAAAGTAAGCAGTTGCAGTTTGTTACGGTTACCTACGAATAAAGACATTTGAACAATAACGCTCGTTTTGGACTCACTACATTGGTGACCTCGACGTGATCCGAACACACGAAGAACACGCAGAATGTCGCAAGTGGGAGCGAGCGCGGGCGAGGTGCACCTACCGCCGTTCTGGGCCCATCAGCCGCACCTGTGGTTTGTACAGGCGGAGTCGCAGTTCCATATTAAAAAGGTGGATAGCGAACTGGAGAAGTTCCACCACCTCGTGAGCTGTCTGCAGGCGGAGGTGGCGGCGAGGGTCAGCCCGGTTTGTCTGGCACGGCCTGCGGAAGCAGGTGGCAGCCTGGGCACGGGCCTGTATTCCGTGCCAAACCTCCATAGTTCATCGCCATGTCCAGCCTCCATACCAGAGTTTCGAGGTTCCCCCAGTCCATTTTTTCCACATCCACGTGGATTTGGTGGGTCCATTGCCCCTATTCCAGTGGTTATACTCATCTCCTGACGGTGGTGGATCGGTTTACACGTTGGCCGGAGGCGCTCCTATTGTCGGACACCTCGGCGGCCTCCTGTGCACGGGCCCTGGCGTTGCATTGGGTGGCCCATTTCGGCGTACCGGCTATCATCACCACAGATCGGGGAGCCCAGTTTCACCTCCTCCCTCTGGGCCGCGCTGGCAGAGTTGTATGGGTCTCGCTTATAGCAGACCACCGCCTACCATCCCCAATCCAATGGGATGGTTGAGCGCTTCCATCGGCAGCTTAAGGCGTCCCTCTGTGCCCGACTGACCGGTCACGATTGGGCTGACCAGCTGCCTTGGGTCTTCCTCGGCATTCGTACGGCCCCGAAGGCCGAGCTAGGCACATCCTCGGCTGAGCTCATCTACGGTTCGCCCCTGCGGGTACCAGGTGACATCCTCCCTTCCGCCCCCGCTTTGCCACCACCCGTTACGTCGGTGTTGGGTTCCCTCCGGGCACGTGTAGGTTCTCTGGCTCCAGTCCCGACCTCCTGGCACGGAAGCGCGGCGGTCCACGTCCTGTCGGACTTGCGGGACTGTGATTTCGTGTTCCTGCGGAAAGATTCCCAGCGCCCCCCTCTTCGGCCGGTTTATCAGGGCCCGTTTCAGGTACTGAAGAGAGGGGCTGTCACTTTTACCTTACAGGTGGGTAATCGCCAGGAACTCGTTTCGGTATCCACGGCTCAAGCCGGCCCATTTGGACCAGGACCTCCCTGTGTCGGTGGCCCAGCTGCCGCGCAGGGACCGGCCTATGGCCGCCCCCCTGGTGCTGCCAGCGTCGCCTTGTTTGCCACCCCTCAGCCCCCCGCCGCCTATGGTTGGGCCCGGGCCCCCGTTCCCGATCAAGCGCTCTCCGTCGCCTACGCCCTCCGCTTCCGGGGCCCCTCCAACGCCTCCGGCGGCGGCGACCTCCCCGCCTCCCGTCACATTGGCGGTATCGGTTTCCCCCCTCCGGACGCGTTCCGGGAGGGAGGTCCGGGCACCCGTGAGGTACGGTTTCGAGGGTTCTGGGGGGGGTCATGTAGGGACATACGGATTAGCGGGGGGGTCTCGAACCCTCGGTTGGGCTAACGAGTCACGGGATGCGGGAGCGCGAGGTATAGTTGTGTCTGGCGACCAGCTGGAGAGATGAGATTAGATTGTATTGGCTAGTTAAGTAGTGTGTGTCCAAAGTAAGCAGTTGCAGTTTGTTACGGTTACCTACGAATAAAGACCTTTGAACAATAACGCTCGGTTTGGACTCACTACAGTGCCACTTTTATGTATTCAGAAGGAATTTCTTTTGCTAAGATTTGCAAAGATCCATTGTATTTCAGTCGGTGACAATAAGGCTTCTTAAGTATTTAAGGGCTCTTTGTTGGCAAAGGAAATGCAAATGTCAAATATTTCATGTAAGACATTCTCCAAATTATGCTGTGAGAATGTAACTCATCGCTGCCAGTATTCTGGAGGTATTCACGATGCAGCAAAAGTAAAATGGTTGAATGCATAATTCATAACCTCAGCCTAATTGTTCGGGGGGGGGGGGGGGGTTGGTGTGATTCAGCTTTATTCTGATGTGCCCTCTCATAAAAGGTTGACAACAATAACCTACATTTATTGTTAGCCGCATAAAGGAACATCAGGCTGCTTATTAATAGTTAGAAAGTTAGACCAACGCATTAAGCTTGGATGAGAACAATCTAGTGAGATAGGGGAAGAAAGTGTCGGAGAAGTTTTAGGCTAGGTTTTCTTCGGTGTGGTTGTGAATAGTCTCGGCTGTCATGGTGGCGCAGAGGTAGAGTTGCTGCCTTACAGCGAATGCCGGAGACCCGAGTTCAATCCCGACTACAGGTGCTGTCTGTATGGAGTTTGTACGTTCTCCCAGTGACCTGCGTGGGTTTTCTCCGAGATCTTCGGTTTCCTCCCACACTCCAAAGACGTACAGGTTAATTGGCTTGGTAAATGTAGAAATTGTCCCTCGTGGTGTAGGATAGTGTTAATGTGCGGGGATCGCTGGGCGGTGCGGATCCGGTGGGCCGAAGGGCCTGTTTCCTAAACTAAAGAGAGTGATTGAACTCAAGAGCAACCAAGGAGTCGGAATTGAAAGGGCTTAGTTCCATTGCAGAAGAAATTACAGAGGTAGATACAAAGTGCTGGAGTAACTCAGTGGGTCAGGCAGCATCTCTGGAGAACATGGACACGTAACATTTCAGATCAGGACCTGCCTTTAGATTCAGTCTTCGGAGATTAAGTCTGAAGAAGGGTCCCAACCTGTAACGTCACCTCTCCATGTTCCCCAGAGATGCTGCCTGACCCAATGAGTTACTCTAGCACATTGTATCTTTTTTTGCAAACGGCATCTGCAGTTCCTTATTTCTGCAAATTGGGAACTGCCAAGGCGCAGTTTGAAGGAAAGGTTGGGAATCTCATTATTGAGCTTTATCTTAATTGTGGGTCCTAAACAAGACTTGGTGTGAGGTAGAATTTGAAGAGAAGAGTATTGGTGAGATACTCACTTCAAGTGGTATAGTCATTTCAAGAGGCAGCAAAGGATTGGATGAGATCACACCAGTAGCTCAGCTGTAATGTAATGGTGAAAATACTTAGGTTGAAACTTAAATTGTCAAATTGAGCAGCACGGTGTGGCTGCTGGTGGGGCAGCTGGTGGGGCTGCTGGTGGGGCAGCTGGTGGGGCTTCTGGTGGGGCTGCTGGTGGGGCTGCTGGTGGGGCAGCTGGTGGGGCAGCTGGTGGGGCAGCACGGTGGGGCAGCACGGTGGGGCTGCACGGTGGGGCTGCTGGTGGGGCTGCTGGTGGGGCTGCTGGTGGGGCAGCTGGTGGGGCTGCTGGTGGGGCTGCTGGTGGGGCTGCTGGTGGGGCTGCTGGTGGGGCAGCTGGTGGGGCTGCTGGTGGGGCTGCTGGTGGGGCTGCTGGTGGGGCAGCTGGTGGGGCAGCACGGTGGGGCAGCACGGTGGGGCAGCTGGTGGGGCTGCTGGTGGGGCTGCTGGTGGGGCTGCTGGTGGGGCAGCTGGTGGGGCAGCACGGTGGGGCAGCACAGTGGGGCTGCGGATGGGGCTGCTGGTGGGGCTGCTGGTGGGGGAGCTGGTGGAGCTGCTGGTGGGGCTGCTGGTGGGGCAGCACGGTGGGGCTGCACGGTGGGGCAGCACGGTGGGGCAGCACAGTGGGGCTGCTGGTGGGGGAGCTGGTGGGGCTGCTGGTGGGGCTGCTGGTGGGGCAGCACGGTGGGGCAGCTGGTGGGGCAGCACGGTGGGGGAGCTGGTGGAGCAGCACGGTGGGGCTGCTGATGGGGCAGCACGGTGAGGCAGCACGGTGGGGCAGCTGGTGGGGCAGCACGGTGGGGGAGCTGGTGGAGCAGCACGGTGGGGCTGCTGGTGGAGCAGCACGGTGGGGCAGCATGGTGGGGCAGCTGGTGGGGGAGCTGGTGGGGCTGCTGGTGGGGCAGCATGGTGGGGCAGCACGGTGGGGCAGCACGGTGGGGCTGCTGGTGGAGCAGCTGGTGGGGGAGCTGGTGGGGCTGCTGGTGGGGCTGCTGGTGGGGCTGCTGGTGGGGCAGCACGGTGGGAGAGCTGGTGGGGCTGCTGGTGGGGCTGTTGGTGGGGCTGCTGGTGGGGCTGCTGCCTCACAGCGCCAGAGTCCTGAGTTCGATCCTGACCTTGCAAGATTTGCATGCTCTCCCTGTTGTCCGCGTGTGGGTTTTCTCTGTCTCTGTTTTCCTCCCACGTCCCAAAGGCATGTGGGTGTGTATGGTAGGGGAAAAAACTGCAGTGCTGGTTTAAATCGAAGGTAGACACAAAATGCTGGAGTAACTCAGCGGGACAGGCAGCATCTCTGGAGAGAAGGAATGGGTGATGTTTCGGGTCGAGACCCTTCTTCAATCAGACTGTACGGTAATTGGCCACTGTAAATTGCCCCCTAGTGTGTGGGGAGTTTGAAAGTGGTACAGCACGGAACAAACGTGAACGGGTGATCGATGGGCAGCATGGACTCAGTGGGCCGAAGGGCCTGTTTCTGTGCTGTATCTCTTAACTAAACCTCAGAATTAATATTGACACCAGAACTGTAGATAGTCTGGGCAGTATCTTCCACCTGCTTTATTGCACAGTTCAATGTCATTAAGCATGCAGCTCGTTTTCAGTGTTGGAAGATCTGGGACCCAATTGCAAGGAAGTGAGTGGGTCTGGTTAAATGATGCCATGGGGATCATGTGTGGGTGGTACGCACAGTTGGTACTCCAAGTGACAATGCAGATTGAGTATTTTTGACATTTATAATTTTTTGGAAGAAAAGAAAGAGTCAAATTTGAAATTTCATTTGAAGAATATAAAACAGTGTTACGACTGACAAAATTGGAAGTGTTTTTTTGTTCTGCTGCAATTCAGGATATGTTGACGGAAGAATTTGATTACTTCAACATCACACTATCATGGCAATGATTGTCCCGCATGTGGCTGAGAGAAGGTTGTGTTACGCAATCTTAAAAAAATCAGGAATTCTGTTTAGACAATAGACAATAGGTGCAGGATGAGGCCATTCGGCCCTTCGAGCCAGCACCGCCATTCAATGTGATCATGGCTGATCATTTTCAATCAGTACCCCGTTCCTGCCTTCTCCCCATACCCCCTGACTCCACTATCCTTAAGAGCTCTATCTAGCTCTCTCTTGAATGCATTCAGAGAATTGGCCTCCACTGCCTTCTGAGGCAGAGAATTCCACAGATTCACAACTCTCTGACTGAAAAAGTTTTTCCTCATCTCAGTTCTAAATGGCCTACCCCTTATTCTTAAACTGTGGCCCCTTGTTCTGGACTCCCCCAACATTGGGAACATGTTTCCTGCCTCTAACGTGTCCAACCCCTTAATAATCTTATACGTTTCGATAAGATCTCTTCTCATCCTTCTAAATTCCAGTGTATACAAGCCTAGTCGCTCCAGTCTTTCAACATATGATAGTCCCGCCATTCCGGGAATTAACGTAGTAAACCTACGCTGCACGCCCTCAATAGCAAGAATAATCACAACTCCACTCCTACTCCAACAACCCTAGTTTGAGGTCTCAGTGATTGCACCATGTTGTAACCCTTTACACTGAATTCACATCACTGATGGTACTAAGAAATGTTGAGTAAAATAATTGGTCCAAATAAACTCTTAAAACGTTAAGGTATGTCAAAAAGCTGGAGTAACTCAGCGGGTCAGGCAGCATCTCAGGAGAGAAGGAGTGGGGGACGTTTCGGGTCGAGACCCTTCTTCAGACTGATGTCAGGGGAGGGGGCGGGACAAAGACAGGATGTAGTTGGAGACAGGAAGATAGAGGGAGAACTGGGAAGGGGGAGGGGAAAGAGAGGGACAGAGGAGCTATCTGAAGTTGGAGAAATCAATCTTAAAACGTTAACATAAGCGACTCTAAATGACACATCAGCTTGGGATAGATGCCATGGGTTATCAAGGGCAAGGAATTTGAAAAATTTGAGGGCAGCACGGTGGCGCAGCGGTAGTGTTGCTGCCTTACAGCGAATGCAGCGCCGGAGACTCAGGTTCGATCCTGACTACGGGCGCCGTCTGTACGGAGTTTGTACGTTCTCCCCGTGACCTGCGTGGATTTTCTCTGAGATCTTCGGTTTCCTCCCACACTCCAAAGACGTACAGGTATGTAGGTTAATTGACTGGGTAAATGTAAAAATTGTCCCTAGTGTGTGTAGGATAATGTTAGTGTGCAGGGATCGCTGGGCGGCGCGGACTCGTTGGGCCGAAGGGCCTGTTTCCGTGCTGTATCTCTAAAAAAAAGACATACATTTCTTCCTTGTCATTAGGTAACTACACTTGAATGGTGAGAGAAATGTTAAATAAAGAGAGAGAAAGGATAAATAAATTCACAGGAAAATGCACTATAAACAATTGACAGGAATTTGAAGAAAAACTCAGAAAAAGAATGTTGTGCAAAACATGTGATACATTACCTGAATACAGAAGTTACAAGATCATAAAAGATTGTAAGCACTTGTTTTGATTTTCTCAAGAAATTGCGATACAAGGAGGATTTTGTGGACTGATTGTTAATGGTGGCATTTAGTCAGCATCTGCTAGAACATTCTCGTAGAGGAACAAAGGACAACCACTTGACAATGATTGTTCCTTTCATTGACAGTATCTGTCAGACACCCAGAACAAGGCAAAGGGCTGTCAGAATGTATAACAATATTAGCAAGATGGTTCCTGCCATGTGACCTGAAACTACAGGCAAAAATTATTGCAAATTAGACCAGAGGAACCAGCAAAGTATAGGCACTGGAAAAGGAAGATGTTCTGGAAGGAACTGATGTTGGCCTCAGTTCAACATTCTCGTTTCTCTGTCCCCCAAAAATCAAAAGATCAATAAGCTAGTCAACCATTGTACACCCTTGGCAGGTAAATAAAAATTGATTATAATGTTGTTTTAGAAATAGTATTATAACTTTGGATTGCTAATTAAAGCTTTTTTGGGGGGAGAAATTCAACTACCAATGCCATTTTGCTGTTTGGTTTTTGGAAAAGGCTCAATAAATAAATGGTCTACTTTCTTTATTCTAAGGATGGCTAAAAATGCATGACAGGCAATGAGCCTCTCCAACTGGAGAGAGTGCAATCACCTAACCCTGATGTAAGGGCAGGTGATAATGAGAAACAAGAGAGGGTTAGATTTAGCTCTTAGGGCTAAAGGAATCAAGGGATCTGGGGAAAAAGCAGGAACGGGGTACTGATTTTGGATGATCAGCCGTGATCATATTGAATGGCGGTGCTGACTCGAAGGGCCAAATGTGGCCTACTCCTGCACCTGTTTTCGATGTTTCTATGTTTCTATTTTCTATGTTAACAGGAGCAGGAGTAGGCCACTTGGCCCTCAAGCCTGCTCTGCTGTTCAATAAGATCATGGGTCATTTTTCCCTCAGTCCCATTTATCCGCACTAATCCCACATCACTTGATTCTATTAATATTGAAAGATCTTGAATGTAACTCAGCAACCGAGTATATTCGCACATCTCCTGGATATTAAGTTCAAAAGATTTACAGCCTACTGGGTTAAGATATTTCTTCTCATCTCTGAAAAGAATGGCCAGTCCCTTGTTTTGAGTTTGTGACCTCAGTCCTAAAACCCTGGCCAGTGAAAACACCAACTGAGCATCGACTATAACCAACTCCTTACTTTGTCTGTTCCTGCGTGTTTCATTGAGATCACCCACCATTCGTACAGCCTGAAGAGAGTGCAAGTCTAGTCTACTTAATTTCTCCCGGCATTGCAAATTATAGAACAGCACTACTCTCACTGAATCACCTTACGTCAATACCCTGAGGGCCAAATTGATCAAAAGATTAATCAGACAAATTGCATGAATAGTTGCTAGAACATGAATTTCCAAAGTCTTTCGAACACAATAG
Organism: Rhinoraja longicauda; assembly: GCF_053455715.1. Classification (NCBI taxonomy): domain Eukaryota; kingdom Metazoa; phylum Chordata; class Chondrichthyes; order Rajiformes; family Arhynchobatidae; genus Rhinoraja; species Rhinoraja longicauda. The sequence goes on from NW_027603495.1 coordinate 10,441, forward strand.
CGCACAGTTCAAGGCTTCTGGAGGAGAACGCTCGTCTTGGCTGGTAAGTGCAGGTGGACACTACCTGGAATAATAATAATAACTCCCAGGGTAAAGCTTCCTGCCTGAAAGGCATCACCTAAACATCCATTCCCTCTATTTGCAATTGCATGGGAGCCATTCACCAGGGCTTCTTTGACTTTGTCTCCCAATTCAACTCCCTGGAAAGGTAAAGGTAATAGGTGCAAGGGGATGCCACTACCCACAAGATGCCTGGATCCTGTAAATAAATAAAAGGTAAATACAAGTTGCCGTTGCCATAATCTCCAAGCTGGTAACTGATGTGACACGCAAACTTCTAACGTGTCATTTGGAATATCACATATCGCAACTTCAAAAGAAATAGCCACCATGTACTCTTGTCAATAGACAATTGACAATAGGTACAGGAGTAGGCCATTCGGTCCTTCGATCCAGCACTGCCATTCAATGTGATCATGGCTGATCATTCTCAATCCATACCCTGTTCCTGCCTTCTCCCCATACCCCCTGACTCCGCTATCCTTAAGAGCTCTATCTAGCTCTCTCTTGAATGCATTCAGAGAATTGGCCTCCACTGCCTTCTGAGGCAGAGAATTCCACAGATTCACAACTCTGACTGAAAAAGTTTTTCCTCATCTCCGTTCTAAATGGCCTACCCCTTATTCTTAAACTGTGGGCCCTGGTTCTGAACTCCTTCAACATTGGAAACATGTCTCCTGCCTCTAACGTGTCCAACCCCTTAATAATCTTATACGTTTCGATAAGATCCCCTCTCATCCTTCTAAGTCCAAGTCCAAGGACATCATTCACAACGTTACTGTGGGACTACCTTCACGATAAAGATTGCTGCACTTCAAGAAAGTGGCTCATGACTACATTCACAAGAGTAATTACACATAGAAAATATTAGCTGCTCTCAGCAGTGATGCCTGGACCCTGTAAATGAATAAAAGGTAAACATCAGTCACTGGTGTCATTATTTCCAAGCTGGTAACTGATGCAACATTCCACCTTCTAATGTGTTCATATATAATATTGTGTAAAGGGCAATCAATTTTACTTCCCCATTGTATGACTTGCAATCATGGTCTTTATAGTTTTCTTTCATTCCTGGCACCCCAGTCCTCAGGCAAAACTCCATTATTTATGTAGCTCAGAAAATATCAACTTGAGTATCTCCATCTAATATTATTATGACTCTCAAATATATTCCATCTGGCCAAGGGCTTTCTAAATATCTCATTCTTCCAGCTTGTGCACAATACATTCTAAAAGCAAAAAAAACATTGGACGCAAAGCAGGATGAATAGTGTAATATTGTTACCATAGAGCGCATGTATTGTAAGCAATTTTTAAATTAACTTTAGAGTCATAGAGTCATAGTCGTACAGTGTGGAAAAAGGCCCTTCGGCCCAACGTGCCCACATCGACCTACATGACCCGTCTACACTAATCCCACCTGCCTGCTTTGACCCATATCCATCCAAACCTACCCTATCCATGTACCTGTCTAAACATTACAATAGTGTATGTGCCTCAACTATCTCTTCTATCAGCTCTTTCCGTACACCCACCACTCTTTGCAATAAAAAGCTACCCTGTTTGTATTAGATCTCCCCCCCCCCCTCCACCCACCTCCCCCCTCACTTTAAGCCTAGGTCATCAGGTTCTCGATTTCCCTACTCTGGGCAAGAGACTGTGCATTTATCCGATCTATTCCACTCGGGAATTTGTCCACCTGCAGTCCAAGGAATAAAGTCCTACCCTGGTCAACATCACCCTATCGCTTGACAACATCTTTCCTATAAAGGGCGTCGACAGAGTTACAAAGTATCGCACGTCTGGTCCTCCTTTCTTCCGCCCCCCCTCCCTTCCCCATCCCGTCCTCTTCTCCATTGCCAGGTCTCTTTCTCAATTATTAACCTTGATCTCAACCTTTTTCAATTATCTGTCCACTTTGTATTGGCATTCTAAAATAGCAACAGAAAAGCACAGCTACGTGCATGAGTTGATGCTCATAGACTCAGATGGTGTGAAAATGGCTGGAGCTTGTGTAAAGTCAAAATAGCAACAAAAAATCAATTGACTGAATGGCCTATTTTCTGCACTATAAGCTCTGTCACAATGAACAATCAATAATCAATTTGAGGAGGGATATTCTTGCTATTGAGGGCGTGCAGCGTAGGTTTGCTAGGTTAATTACCGGAATGGCGGGACTATCATATGTTGAAAGACTGGAGCGACTAGGCTTGTATACACTGGAATTTAGAAGGATGAGAGGGGATCTTATCGAAACATATAAGATTATTAAGGGGTTGGACACGTTAGAGGCAGGAAGCATGTTCCCAATGTTGGGGGAGTCCAGAACAAGGGGCCACAGTATAAGAATAAGGAGTAGGCCATTTAGAACGGAGATGAGGAAAAACTTTTTCAGTCAGAGAGTTGTGAATCTGTGGAATTCTCTGCCTCAGAAGGCAGTGGAGGCCAATTCTCTGAATGCATTCAAGAGAGAGCTAGATAGAGCTCTTAAGGATAGCGGAGTCAGGGGGTATGGGGAGAAGGCAGGAACGGGGTACTGATTGAGATTGATCAGCCATGATCACATTGAATGGCGGTGCTGGCTCGAAGGGCCGAATGGCCTCCTCCTACACCTATTGTCTATTGTCTATAATCTGCCACTAATATTCACTTCCATCAAAATGTTTAACCCTTAATCCTTTCTATTTCCAGCTTGATCACTTCTTGTGAATAACACGGTTCCTCGCCTCTGATCCTGCGCCTGTTGTTTCCAAGTAATTTCCATCCTCTCAGCTTTGACATTTTGTTTCCTTTGGTTGTCATCCATGTTCCGAGATGCCTCCGGTATCAGTACTCTCATTGGCATGTGCACCTGACACTAGTGAAGGTGACCAAGGCCCAACTACATTTACTGCCGCTCCCATCCAGATTTCAATGGGGTGCAGGCAAATGGGGAGTGTCAGGATTGGATTACTCCTCTGGCGTAGGCTGAATATCCTCTTACGTCATCATAAGAAATAATATTTCAGCAAAATTCTCACAAGTCAAGGAAAATTTCACTCGTCCAAACTGCCGTGAGAGGGAAGGAGTCATTGTTTCCCCCTCATATATCACTCATGGATCTATAGGTATAAATGAAACAATAACACCTCCTCTAGAATATTAATGTTGGACTGAAGCAACAAATGAGTCACAAATATTTCTGATGCCACATACTCTCTGTGGTCTGAACCACAATATGTTGTGGTCTACTTGAAAGAATTTAGAAGTGTTTGCATATTTCTTAGTTAGTACTAGGTAGGCACAAAATGCTGGAGTAACTCAGCGGGTCAGGCAGCATCTCAGGAGAGAAGGAATGGGTGCATTTCGGATCAAGACCCTTCTTCAGACTTAGTTACTACTGACTTCTTCAGACTACAGACTTTTTCCATTCTGACGAAGTGACAAAGTATAGGAAGTATAGATTTTAGGATTTATAGAATGGATTTATTGTAGCAGGAAACTATTAAATATTTTTCAGGGTGCGGAGATCTCCCTGAGGTAATAACTT
>NW_027603496.1:0-14000 GCF_053455715.1 Rhinoraja longicauda
CACAGGGTAATGTACACAGGGTAATGTACACAGGGTAATGTACACAGGGTAATGTACACAGGGTAATGTACACAGGGTAATGTACAGACACATGGTAATGTACACAGGGTAATGTACAGACACAGGGTAATGTACACAGGGTAATGTACACATGGTAATGTACAGACACAGGTTAATGTACACAGGGTAATGTACAGACACAGGGTAATGTACACAGGGTAATGTACACAGGGTAATGTTCACAGCGTAATGTACACAGGGTAATGTACAGACACAGGGAAATGTACACAGGGTAATGTACACAGGGTAATGTACACAGGGTAATGTACACATGGTAATGTACACAGGGTAATGTACACAGGGTAATGTACACAGGGTAATGTACAGACACAGGGTAATGTACACAGGGTAATGTACAGACACAGGGTAATGTACACAGGGTAATGTACACAGGGTAATGTACACAGGGTAATGTACACAGGGTAATGTACACAGGGTAATGTACACAGGGTAATGTACAGACACAGGGTAATGTACAGACACAGGGTAATGTACACAGGGTAATGTACACAGGGTAATGTACACAGGGTAATGTACACAGGGTAATGTACACAGGGTAATGTACACAGGGTAATGTACAGACACAGGGTAGTGTACACAGGGTAATGTACACAGGATAATGTACACAGGGTAATGTACAGACACAGGGTAATGTACAGACACAGGGTAATGTACACAGGGTAATGTACACAGGATAATGTACAGACACAGGGTAATGTACACAGGGTAATGTACAGACACAGGGTAATGTACAGACACAGGGTAATGTACACAGGGTAATGTACACAGGATAATGTACAGACACAGGGTAATGTACACAGGGTAATGTACACAGGGTAATGTACACAGGGTAATGTACAGACACAGGGTAATGTACACAGGATAATGTACACAGGGTAATGTACACAGGGTAATGTACAGACACAGGGTAATGTACAGACACAGGGTAATGTACACAGGGTAATGTACACAGGGTAATGTACACAGGGTAATGTACACAGGGTAATGTACAGACACAGGGTAATGTACACACACAGGGTAATGTACACAGGGTAATGTACACAGGGTAATGTACACAGGGTAATGTACACAGGGTAATGTACACAGGGTAATGTACAGACACAGGGTAATGTACACAGGGTAATGTACACAGGGTAATGTACACAGGGTAATGTACAGACACAGGGTAATGTACACAGGGTAATGTACAGACACAGGGTAATGTACACAGGGTAATGTACACAGGGTAATGTACACAGGGTAATGTACAGACACAGGGTAATGTACAGACACAGGGTAATGTACACAGGATAATGTACAGACACAGGGTAATGTACACAGGGTAATGTACACAGGGTAATGTACACAGGGTAATGTACACAGGGTAATGTACACAGGGTAATGTACACAGGGTAATGTACACAGGGTAATGTACAGACACAGGGTAATGTACACAGGGTAATGTACACAGGGTAATGTACACAGGGTAATGTACACAGGGTAATGTACACAGGGTAATGTACACAGGGTAATGTACACAGGATAATGTACACAGGGTAATGTACACAGGGTAATGTACACAGGGTAATGTACAGACACAGGGTAATGTACACAGGATAATGTACACAGGGTAATGTACACAGGGTAATGTACAGACACAGGGTAATGTACACAGGGTAATGTAGACACAGGGTAATGTGCACAGGGTAATGTACACAGGGTAATGTACACAGGGTAATGTACACAGGGTAATGTACACAGGGTAATGTACACAGGGTAATGTACAGACACAGGGTAATGTACAGATACAGGGTAATGTACACAGGGTAATGTACAGACACAGGGTAATGTACACAGGGTAATGTAGACACAGGGTAATGTACACAGGGTAATGTACACAGGATAATGTACAGACACAGGGTAATGTACAGACACAGGGTAATGTACACAGGGTAATGTACACAGGGTAATGTACAGACACATGGTAATGTACACAGGGTAATGTACAGACACAGGGTAATGTACACAGGGTAATGTACACATGGTAATGTACAGACACAGGGTAATGTACACAGGGTAATGTACAGACACAGGGTAATGTACACAGGGTAATGTACACAGGGTAATGTTCACAGCGTAATGTACACAGGGTAATGTACAGACACAGGGTAATGTACACAGGGTAATGTACACAGGGTAATGTACAGACACAGGGTAATGTACACAGGGTAATGTACAGACACAGGGTAATGTACACAGGGTAATGTACACAGGGTAATGTACACAGGGTAATGTACACAGGGTAATGTACAGACACAGGGTAATGTACACAGGGTAATATACACAGGGTAATGTACACAGGGTAATGTACAGACACAGGGTAGTGTACACAGGGTAATGTACACAGGGTAATGTACACAGGGTAATGTACAGACACAGGGTAATGTACACAGGGTAATGTACACAGGGTAATGTACACAGGGTAATGTACAGACACAGGGTAATGTACAGACACAGGGTAATGTACACAGGGTAATGTACACAGGATAATGTACAGACACAGGGTAATGTACACAGGGTAATGTACACAGGGTAATGTACAGACACAGGGTAATGTACACAGGGTAATGTACACAGGGTAATGTACACAGGGTAATGTACAGACACAGGGTAATGTACACAGGGTAATGTACACAGGGTAATGTACAGACACAGGGTAATGTACACAGGATAATGTACACAGGGTAATGTACACAGGGTAATGTACACAGGGTAATGTACAGACACAGGGTAATGTACACAGGGTAATGTACACAGGGTAATGTACACAGGGTAATGTACAGACACAGGGTAATGTACACAGGATAATGTACACAGGGTAATGTACACAGGATAATGTACAGACACAGGGTAATGTACACAGGGTAATGTACACAGGGTAATGTACAGACACAGGGTAATGTACACAGGGTAATGTACACAGGGTAATGTACACAGGGTAATGTACACACACAGGGTAATGTACACAGGGTAATGTACACAGGGTAATGTACACAGGGTAATGTACACAGGGTAATGTACAGACACAGGGTAATGTACACAGGGTAATGTACACAGGGTAATGTACACAGGGTAATGTACAGACACAGGGTAATGTACACAGGGTAATGTAGACACAGGGTAATGTACACAGGGTAATGTACACAGGGTAATGTACAGACACAGGGTAATGTACAGACACAGGGTAATGTACATAGGGCAATGTACACAGGGTAATGTACACAGGGTAATGTACACAGGGTAATGTACACAGGGTAATGTACAGACACAGGGTAATGTACAGATACAGGGTAATGTACACAGGGTAATGTACACAGGGTAATGTACAGACACAGGGTAATGTACACAGGGTAATGTAGACACAGGGTAATGTACACAGGGTAATGTACACAGGATAATGTACAGACACAGGGTAATGTACAGACACAGGGTAATGTACACAGGGTAATGTACACAGGGTAATGTACACAGGGTAATGTACACAGGGTAATGTACACAGGGTAATGTACACAGGGTAATGTACAGACACAGGGTAATGTACACAGGATAATGTACACAGGGTAATGTACACAGGGTAATGTACAGACACAGGGTAATGTACACAGGGTAATGTACACAGGGTAATGTACACAGGGTAATGTACACAGGGTAATGTACACAGGGTAATGTACACAGGGTAATGTACAGACACAGGGTAATGTACACAGGATAATGTACACAGGGTAATGTACACAGGATAATGTACAGACACAGGGTAATGTACACAGGGTAATGTACACAGGGTAATGTACAGACACAGGGTAATGTACACAGGGTAATGTACACAGGGTAATGTACACAGGGTAATGTACACACACAGGGTAATGTACACAGGGTAATGTACACAGGGTAATGTACACAGGGTAATGTACACAGGGTAATGTACACAGGGTAATGTACAGACACAGGGTAATGTACACAGGGTAATGTACACAGGGTAATGTACACAGGGTAATGTACAGACACAGGGTAATGTACACAGGGTAATGTACAGACACAGGGTAATGTACACAGGGTAATGTACACAGGGTAATGTACACAGGGTAATGTACAGACACAGGGTAATGTACAGACACAGGGTAATGTACACAGGGTAATGTACAGACACAGGGTAATGTACACAGGGTAATGTACACAGGGTAATGTACACAGGGTAATGTACACAGGGTAATGTACACAGGGTAATGTACACAGGGTAATGTACAGACACAGGGTAATGTACACAGGGTAATGTACACAGGGTAATGTACACAGGGTAATGTACACAGGGTAATGTACACAGGGTAATGTACACAGGATAATGTACACAGGGTAATGTACACAGGGTAATGTACACAGGGTAATGTACAGACACAGGGTAATGTACACAGGATAATGTACACAGGGTAATGTACACAGGGTAATGTACAGACACAGGGTAATGTACACAGGGTAATGTAGACACAGGGTAATGTGCACAGGGTAATGTACACAGGGTAATGTACACAGGGTAATGTACACAGGGTAATGTACACAGGGTAATGTACACAGGGTAATGTACAGACACAGGGTAATGTACAGATACAGGGTAATGTACACAGGGTAATGTACAGACACAGGGTAATGTACACAGGGTAATGTAGACACAGGGTAATAGACACAGGGTAATGTACACAGGGTAATGTACACAGGATAATGTACAGACACAGGGTAATGTACAGACACAGGGTAATGTACACAGGGTAATGTACACAGGGTAATGTACAGACACATGGTAATGTACACAGGGTAATGTACAGACACAGGGTAATGTACACAGGGTAATGTACACATGGTAATGTACAGACACAGGGTAATGTACACAGGGTAATGTACAGACACAGGGTAATGTACACAGGGTAATGTACACAGGGTAATGTTCACAGGGTAATGTACACAGCGTAATGTACACAGGGTAATGTACAGACACAGGGTAATGTACACAGGGTAATGTACACAGGGTAATGTACACAGGGTAATGTACACAGGGTAATGTACACAGGGTAATGTACACAGGGTAATGTACACAGGGTAATGTACACAGGGTAATGTACACAGGGTAATGTACACAGGGTAATGTACACAGGGTAATGTACAGACACATGGTAATGTACACAGTGTAATGTACAGACACAGGGTAATGTACACATGGTAATGTACACAGGGTAATGTACACAGGGTAATGTACACAGGGTAATGTACACAGGGTAATGTACACAGGGTAATGTACACAGGGTAATGTACACAGGGTAATGTACACAGGGTAATGTACACAGGGTAATGTACACAGGGTAATGTACACAGGGTAATGTACAGACACAGGGTAATGTACACAGGGTAATGTACAGACACAGGGTAATGTACACAGGGTAATGTACACAGGGTAATGTACACAGGGTAATGTACACAGGGTAATGTACAGACACAGGGTAATGTACACAGGGTAATGTACAGACACAGGGTAATGTACACAGGGTAATGTACACAGGGTAATGTACACAGGGTAATGTACACAGGGTAATGTACAGACACAGGGTAATGTTCACGGGATAATGTACAGACACAGGGTAATGTACACAGGGTAATGTACAGACACAGGGTAATGTACACAGGGTAATGTACAGACACAGGGTAATGTACACAGGGTAATGTACAGACACAGGGTAATGTACACAGGGTAAGGTACACAGGGTAATGTACACAGGGTAATGTACACAGGGTAATGTACACAGGGTAATGTACACAGGGTAATGTACACAGGATAATGTACAGACACAGGGTAATGTACACAGGGTAATGTACACAGGGTAATGTACAGACACAGGGTAATGTACACAGAATAATGTACAGACACAGGGTAATGTACAGACACAGGGTAATGTACACAGGGTAATGTACACAGGGTAATGTACAGACACATGGTAATGTACAGACACAGGGTAATGTACACAGGGTAATGTACACAGGGTAATGTACAGACACAGGGTAATGTACAGACACAGGGTAATGTACACAGGGTAATGTACACAGGGTAATGTACACAGGGTAATGTACAGACACATGGTAATGTACACAGGGTAATGTACAGACACAGGGTAATGTACACAGGGTAATGTACACAGGGTAATGTACACAGGGTAATGTACAGACACAGGGTAATGTACACAGGGTAATGTACACAGGGTAATGTACACAGGGTAATGTCCAGACACAGGGTAATGTACAAAGGGTAAGGTACACAGGGTAATGTACACAGGGTAATGTACACAAGGTAATGTACAGACACAGGGTAATGTACAAAGGGTAATGTACACAGGGTAATGTCCAGACACAGGGTAATGTACACAGGGTAATGTACACAGGGTAATGTACAGACACAGGGTAATGTACACAGGGTAATGTACACAGGGTAATGTGCACAGGGTAATGTACAGACACAGGGTAATGTACAGACACAGGGTAATGTACACAGGGTAATGTACATAGGGTAATGTACACAGGGGAATGTACACAGGGTAATGTACAGACACAGGGTAATGTACACAGGATAATGTACACAGGGTAATGTACACAGGGTAATGTACACAGGGTAATGTACAGACACAGGGTAATGTACAGACACAGGGTAATGTACACAGGGTAATGTACAGACACAGGGTAATGTACACAGGGTAATGTACACAGGGTAATGTACACAGGATAATGTACAGACACAGGGTAATGTACAAAGGGTAATGTACACAGGGTAATGTACACAAGGTAATGTACAGACACAGGGTAATGTACAGACACAGGGTAATGTACAGACACAGGTTAATGTACACAGGGTAATGTACACAGGGTAATGTACAGACACATGGTAATGTACACAGGATAATGTACAGACACAGGGTAATGTACACAGGATAATGTACACAGGGTAATGTACACAGGGTAATGTACACAGGGTAATGTATAGACACAGGGTAATGTACACAGGGCAATGTACAGACACAGGGTAATGTACACATGGTAATGTACACAGGGTAATGTACACAGGGTAATGTACAGACACAGGGTAATGTACACAGGGTAATGTACACAGGGTAATGTACACAGGGCAATGTACAGACACATGGTAATGTACACAGGGTAATGTACACAGGGTAATGTACATAGGGTAATGTACAGACACAGGGTAATGTACACAGGGTAATGTACACAGGGTAATGTACACAGGGTAATGTACACAGGGTAATGTACACAGGGTAATGTACACAGGGTAATGTACAGACACAGGGTAATGTACAGACATAGGGTAATGTACATAGGGTGATGTACACAGGGTAATGTACACAGGGTAATGTACACAGGGTAATGTACACAGGGTAATGTACACAGGGTAATGTACAGACACAGGGTAATGTACAGACACAGGGTAATGTACATAGGGTAATGTACACAGGGTAATGTACACAGGGTAATGTACACAGGGTAATGTACACAGGGTAATGTACAGACACAGGGTAATGTACAGACACAGGGTAATGTACACAGGGTAATGTACACAGGGTAATGTACACAGGGTAATGTACACAGGGTAATGTACAGACACAGGGTAATGTACACAGGGTAATGTACACAGGGTAATGTACAGACACAGGGTAATGTACACAGGGTAATGTACAGACACAGGGTAATGTACACAGGGTAATGTACACAGGGTAATGTACACAGGGTAATGTACAGACACAGGGTAATGTACACAGGTTAATGTACACAGGGTAATGTACACAGGGTAATGTACACAGGGTAATGTACACAGGGTAATGTACAGACACATGGTAATGTACAGACACAGGGTAATGTACACAGGGTAATGTACAGACACAGGGTAATGTACACAGGGTAATGTACACAGGGTAATGTACACAGGGTAATGTACAGACACATGGTAATGTACAGACACAGGGTAATGTACAGACACAGGGTAATGTACACAGGTTAATGTACAGACACAGGGTAATGTACACAGGGTAATTTACACAGGGTAATGTACACAGGGTAATGTACACAGGATAATGTACAGACACAGGGTAATGTACACAGGGTAATGTACACAGGGTAATGTACACAGGGTAATGTATAGACACAGGGTAATGTACACAGGGCAATGTACAGACACAGGGTAATGTACAGACACAGGGTAATGTACACAGGGTAATGTACACAGGGTAATGTACACAGGGTAATGTACACAGGGTAATGTACACAGGGTAATGTATAGACACAGGGTAATGTACACAGGGCAATGTACAGACACAGGGTAATGTACACAGGGTAATGTACAGACACAGGGTAATGTACAGACACAGGGTAATGTACATAGGGCAATGTACACAGGGTAATGTACACGGGGTAATGTACACAGGGTAATGTACACAGGGTAATGTACAGACACAGGGTAATGTACAGATACAGGGTAATGTACACAGGGTAATGTACACAGGGTAATGTACAGACACAGGGTAATGTACACAGGGTAATGTAGACACAGGGTAATGTACACAGGGTAATGTACACAGGATAATGTACAGACACAGGGTAATGTACAGACACAGGGTAATGTACACAGGGTAATGTACACAGGGTAATGTACAGACACAGGGTAATGTACACAGGGTAATGTAGACACAGGGTAATGTACACAGGGTAATGTACACAGGGTAATGTACAGACACAGGGTAATGTACAGACACAGGGTAATGTACATAGGGCAATGTACACAGGGTAATGTACACAGGGTAATGTACACAGGGTAATGTACACAGGGTAATGTACAGACACAGGGTAATGTACAGATACAGGGTAATGTACACAGGGTAATGTACACAGGGTAATGTACAGACACAGGGTAATGTACACAGGGTAATGTAGACACAGGGTAATGTACACAGGGTAATGTACACAGGATAATGTACAGACACAGGGTAATGTACAGACACAGGGTAATGTACACAGGGTAATGTACACAGGGTAATGTACACAGGGTAATGTACACAGGGTAATGTACACAGGGTAATGTACACAGGGTAATGTACAGACACAGGGTAATGTACACAGGATAATGTACACAGGGTAATGTACACAGGGTAATGTACAGACACAGGGTAATGTACACAGGGTAATGTACACAGGGTAATGTACACAGGGTAATGTACACAGGGTAATGTACACAGGGTAATGTACAGACACAGGGTAATGTACACAGGATAATGTACACAGGGTAATGTACACAGGATAATGTACAGACACAGGGTAATGTACACAGGGTAATGTACACAGGGTAATGTACAGACACAGGGTAATGTACACAGGGTAATGTACACAGGGTAATGTACACAGGGTAATGTACACACACAGGGTAATGTACACAGGGTAATGTACACAGGGTAATGTACACAGGGTAATGTACAGACACAGGGTAATGTACACAGGGTAATGTACACAGGGTAATGTACACAGGGTAATGTACAGACACAGGGTAATGTACACAGGGTAATGTACAGACACAGGGTAATGTACACAGGGTAATGTACACAGGGTAATGTACACAGGGTAATGTACAGACACAGGGTAATGTACAGACACAGGGTAATGTACACAGGGTAATGTACAGACACAGGGTAATGTACACAGGGTAATGTACACAGGGTAATGTACACAGGGTAATGTACACAGGGTAATGTACACAGGGTAATGTACACAGGGTAATGTACAGACACAGGGTAATGTACACAGGGTAATGTACACAGGGTAATGTACACAGGGTAATGTACACAGGGTAATGTACACAGGGTAATGTACACAGGATAATGTACACAGGGTAATGTACACAGGGTAATGTACACAGGGTAATGTACAGACACAGGGTAATGTACACAGGATAATGTACACAGGGTAATGTACACAGGGTAATGTACAGACACAGGGTAATGTACACAGGGTAATGTAGACACAGGGTAATGTGCACAGGGTAATGTACACAGGGTAATGTACACAGGGTAATGTACACAGGGTAATGTACACAGGGTAATGTACACAGGGTAATGTACACAGGGTAATGTACACAGGGTAATGTACAGACACAGGGTAATGTACAGATACAGGGTAATGTACACAGGGTAATGTACAGACACAGGGTAATGTACACAGGGTAATGTAGACACAGGGTAATAGACACAGGGTAATGTACACAGGGTAATGTACACAGGATAATGTACAGACACAGGGTAATGTACAGACACAGGGTAATGTACACAGGGTAATGTACACAGGGTAATGTACAGACACATGGTAATGTACACAGGGTAATGTACAGACACAGGGTAATGTACACAGGGTAATGTACACATGGTAATGTACAGACACAGGGTAATGTACACAGGGTAATGTACAGACACAGGGTAATGTACACAGGGTAATGTACACAGGGTAATGTTCACAGGGTAATGTACACAGCGTAATGTACACAGGGTAATGTACAGACACAGGGTAATGTACACAGGGTAATGTACACAGGGTAATGTACACAGGGTAATGTACACAGGGTAATGTACACAGGGTAATGTACACAGGGTAATGTACACAGGGTAATGTACACAGGGTAATGTACACAGGGTAATGTACACAGGGTAATGTACAGACACATGGTAATGTACACAGTGTAATGTACAGACACAGGGTAATGTACACATGGTAATGTACACAGGGTAATGTACACAGGGTAATGTACACAGGGTAATGTACACAGGGTAATGTACACAGGGTAATGTACACAGGGTAATGTACACAGGGTAATGTACACAGGGTAATGTACACAGGGTAATGTACACAGGGTAATGTACACAGGGTAATGTACAGACACAGGGTAATGTACACAGGGTAATGTACAGACACAGGGTAATGTACACAGGGTAATGTACACAGGGTAATGTACACAGGGTAATGTACACAGGGTAATGTACAGACACAGGGTAATGTACACAGGGTAATGTACAGACACAGGGTAATGTACACAGGGTAATGTACACAGGGTAATGTACACAGGGTAATGTACACAGGGTAATGTACAGACACAGGGTAATGTTCACGGGATAATGTACAGACACAGGGTAATGTACACAGGGTAATGTACAGACACAGGGTAATGTACACAGGGTAATGTACAGACACAGGGTAATGTACACAGGGTAATGTACAGACACAGGGTAATGTACACAGGGTAAGGTACACAGGGTAATGTACACAGGGTAATGTACACAGGGTAATGTACACAGGGTAATGTACACAGGGTAATGTACACAGGATAATGTACAGACACAGGGTAATGTACACAGGGTAATGTACACAGGGTAATGTACAGACACAGGGTAATGTACACAGAATAATGTACAGACACAGGGTAATGTACAGACACAGGGTAATGTACACAGGGTAATGTACACAGGGTAATGTACAGACACATGGTAATGTACAGACACAGGGTAATGTACACAGGGTAATGTACACAGGGTAATGTACAGACACAGGGTAATGTACAGACACAGGGTAATGTACACAGGGTAATGTACACAGGGTAATGTACACAGGGTAATGAACAGACACATGGTAATGTACACAGGGTAATGTACAGACACAGGGTAATGTACACAGGGTAATGTACACAGGGTAATGTACACAGGGTAATGTACAGACACAGGGTAATGTACACAGGGTAATGTACACAGGGTAATGTACACAGGGTAATGTACAGACACAGGGTAATGTACAAAGGGTAAGGTACACAGGGTAATGTACACAGGGTAATGTACACAAGGTAATGTACAGACACAGGGTAATGTACAAAGGGTAATGTACACAGGGTAATGTCCAGACACAGGGTAATGTACACAGGGTAATGTACACAGGGTAATGTACAGACACAGGGTAATGTACACAGGGTAATGTACACAGGGTAATGTGCACAGGGTAATGTACAGACACAGGGTAATGTACAGACACAGGGTAATGTACACAGGGTAATGTACATAGGGTAATGTACACAGGGGAATGTACACAGGGTAATGTACAGACACAGGGTAATGTACACAGGATAATGTACACAGGGTAATGTACACAGGGTAATGTACACAGGGTAATGTACAGACACAGGGTAATGTACAGACACAGGGTAATGTACACAGGGTAATGTACAGACACAGGGTAATGTACACAGGGTAATGTACACAGGGTAATGTACACAGGATAATGTACAGACACAGGGTAATGTACAAAGGGTAATGTACACAGGGTAATGTACACAAGGTAATGTACAGACACAGGGTAATGTACAGACACAGGGTAATGTACAGACACAGGTTAATGTACACAGGGTAATGTACACAGGGTAATGTACAGACACATGGTAATGTACACAGGATAATGTACAGACACAGGGTAATGTACACAGGATAATGTACACAGGGTAATGTACACAGGGTAATGTACACAGGGTAATGTATAGACACAGGGTAATGTACACAGGGCAATGTACAGACACAGGGTAATGTACACATGGTAATGTACACAGGGTAATGTACACAGGGTAATGTACAGACACAGGGTAATGTACACAGGGTAATGTACACAGGGTAATGTACACAGGGCAATGTACAGACACATGGTAATGTACACAGGGTAATGTACACAGGGTAATGTACATAGGGTAATGTACAGACACAGGGTAATGTACACAGGGTAATGTACACAGGGTAATGTACACAGGGTAATGTACACAGGGTAATGTACACAGGGTAATGTACACAGGGTAATGTACAGACACAGGGTAATGTACAGACATAGGGTAATGTACATAGGGTGATGTACACAGGGTAATGTACACAGGGTAATGTACACAGGGTAATGTACACAGGGTAATGTACACAGGGTAATGTACAGACACAGGGTAATGTACAGACACAGGGTAATGTACATAGGGTAATGTACACAGGGTAATGTACACAGGGTAATGTACACAGGGTAATGTACACAGGGTAATGTACAGACACAGGGTAATGTACAGACACAGGGTAATGTACAGACACAGGGTAATGTACACAGGGTAATGTACACAGGGTAATGTACACAGGGTAATGTACAGACACAGGGTAATGTACACAGGGTAATGTACACAGGGTAATGTACAGACACAGGGTAATGTACACAGGGTAATGTACACAGGGTAATGTACAGACACAGGGTAATGTACACAGGTTAATGTACACAGGGTAATGTACACAGGGTAATGTACACAGGGTAATGTACACAGGGTAATGTACAGACACATGGTAATGTACAGACACAGGGTAATGTACACAGGGTAATGTACAGACACAGGGTAATGTACACAGGGTAATGTACACAGGGTAATGTACACAGGGTAATGTACAGACACATGGTAATGTACAGACACAGGGTAATGTACAGACACAGGGTAATGTACACAGGGTAATGTACACAGGTTAATGTACAGACACAGGGTAATGTACACAGGGTAATTTACACAGGGTAATGTACACAGGGTAATGTACACAGGATAATGTACAGACACAGGGTAATGTACACAGGGTAATGTACACAGGGTAATGTACACAGGGTAATGTATAGACACAGGGTAATGTACACAGGGCAATGTACAGACACAGGGTAATGTACAGACACAGGGTAATGTACACAGGGTAATGTACACAGGGTAATGTACACAGGGTAATGTACACAGGGTAATGTACACAGGGTAATGTATA
>NW_027603497.1:0-14000 GCF_053455715.1 Rhinoraja longicauda
TTCTGTGTATGTTAAGTGACTCGCAATAACAATAAACGCTACTTTAAAACAATTAGTGCTTTTCTTGCAACATTCCCGGTGATATGTAAGTGCTCTTCGCAACAATGTCACACAAGCTGAAGACCTTAAAAAAAAGGTCAGAAATAAAAAAATGTAAATTTAAAACCTCTGTAAAGAGTAGACACCCAATAGCAGCTGCTTGTCGATTGTGACGTCACACGCTGAATACCGCGGGGGGGAGGGGGGTCAGCTTGAGCTCATCTCACAGGGGCATTGTGACATCACACGCTGAAGACTAATAAATCAGTTAAAAAATGAGATGTCTAAACTTTAAAACCTCTGTAATTTAAAATATATACGACCAAATTAAATGAAAATATCACGGCCGGTTTTCCGGGAGATTGGCGATTCAGTCGGTACAAAAACCGTGGCGCGACGGATTACCGTTTTGCCGAAATCACTGATCGCTACAAACTAAAAACATGAAACATATATATAAATATAACACAAGATCTGAGTTTTAATAGTATACTAGCACAAGTGTGCCCGTTGGGCCCGTCCTCGTAGAGTTTCCATTGTAACCGGGAGGGGAGTGGGGGGGAGGGAAGGGGGAGGGAGGGAGGAGGGAAGTGTGGAGGGGGAGGGCAGGGGGAGGGAGGGGGGAAGAGGGGAGGGAGGGTGGTAGGGGGGAGGGGAGGGGGAAGGGGAGGGAGAGGGGAGGGATGAGGGGGGGGAGGGGGAGGCGGAGGGGAGGGGGAAGGGGGGAGGGAGGGGGACCTCCCCTTTTCCCAGTACCCCTCTTTCCCCGTTGGGCTCGTCCTCGTAGGGTTTCCATTGTAACCGGGAGGAGGGGAGGGAGGGAAGGGGGAGGGAGGGAAGGGGGAGGGAGGGAGGAGGGAGGTGTGGAGGCAGGGAGGGGAGGGGGGAAGGGGGGAGGGAGAGGGGAGGGAGGGGGGTAGGGGGGAGGGAAGGGGGAGGGAGGGGGGAGGGAGAGGGGAGAGGGGAGGGAGAGGGGAGGGAGGGGGGTAGGGGGGGACGGGAAGGGGGAGGGAGGGGGATCTCCCCTTTTCCCAGTACCCCTCTTTCCCCATTGGGCCCGTCCTCGTAGGGTTTCCATTGTAACCGGGAGGAGGGGAGGGAGGGAAGGGGGAGGGAGGGAGGAGGGAGGTGTGGAGAGAGGAGGGGAGGGTGAGGGAGGGGGGGAGGGGGGAAGGGGGGAGGGGGAGGGAGAGGGGAGGGAGGCGGGGAGGGGGGGGAGGGGGGAGGGGGGAGGGAGGGGGGAGGGAGGGGGGAGGGGAGGGGGGGAGGGAGGGGGACCTCCCCTTTTCCCGGTACCCCTCGTTCCCGTTGGGCCCGTCCTCGCAGGGTTTCCATTGTAACCGGGAGGAGGGGAGGGAGGGAAGGGGGAGGGAGGGAGGAGGGAGGTGTGGAGGGAGGAGTGGAGGGAGGGGGGAGGGGAGGTGGGAAGGGGGGAGGGGGGAGGGAGAGGGGTAGGGAGGGAGGGGGAGGGAGTGGGGGAGGGGAGGGGGGAAGAGGGAGGGAGGGGGACCTCCCCTTTTCCCAGTACCACTCTTTCCCCGTTGGGCCCGTCCTCGTAGGGTTTCCATTGTAACCGGGAGGAGGGAAGGGAGGGAAGGGGGAGGGAGGGAGCGAGGTGTGGTGGGAGGAGGGGAGGGGGAGGGAGGGGAGGGGGTGGAGGGGGAAGGGGGAGGGGGAGGGAGAGGGGGAGGGAGTGGGGATGGAGGTGGGAAGGAGGGGGATGAGGGGGTTGAGGGGGGAGGGAGGGTGGAGGGAGGGTGGAAGGAGGGGGGAGGGGGAGAGGGATGGAAGGGTGGAGGGAGTGGGGAGGGATTGGGGGAGGGAGGGATGGAGGGAAGGAGGGAGGGGGGAGTTAGGGGGGAGGGGTGAGGGAGGTGGGGAGGGAGGGGGGAGGGAGGGGGGGAGGGAGTGGGGATGGAGGTGGGAAGGAGGAGGGATGAAGGGGTTGAGGGGGGAAGGGGGACCTCCACTTTTCCCAGTACCCCTCTTTCCCCCACCACCAAGCCCCCTCCGCAACGACCCCTGTTGTCCCCCTCCCCAGTCCCCCTTCGGTGACTGAGCTTTTGCGGTTGCAGCTCCTAGACTGTGGAACAGCATCCCTCTCCCCATCAGAACTGCCCCCTCCATCCACTCCTTTAAGTCCAGGCTCAAAACCTATTTCTACTCCCATCTCACAGGGGCATTGTGACATCACAAGCTGAATACCTTCAATAAATCCGCACCACAGCGCCCCCTATAAATTAGGGGGGTGAGCGCTTTAAAACCTCTGTAACTTAAAAAACATGCGACCGAATTAAATAAAAAATAATTTTCCAGCAGATAACCGCGCGGTGATTAAGGCGGTGCAAAAATCGTGGCGCTACGGTTCACCATTTTGACGAAATCAGAGAAACCGCCGTTACGCGCATACATATATATATAATACAAGATCTGAGTTTTAGTAGTATACTAGCACAAGTGTGCCCGTCGGGCCCATCCTCGTAGGGTTTCCATTGTAACCGGGAGGGGAGGAGGGAAGGGGGAGGGAGGGAGGGCGGAGGTGTGGAGGGGAAGGAGAGGGGGAGGGAGGGGGGGGAGGGGAGGGGGAAGGGGGGGGGGGGAGGGAGAGGGGAGGGAGGGGGTAGGGGGGAGGGGGAGGGAGGGGGAGGGAGGGGGAGGGAGGGAGGTGGGAGGTGTGGAGGGAGGAGGGGAGGGGAGGGGGAGGGGAGGGGAAGGGGGGAGGGAGAGGGGAGGGAGGGGGGGAGGGGGGGGAGGGAGGGGGGAGGGAGGTGGGAAGGGGGAGGGGGAAGGGGGAGGGAAGGGGACCTCCCCTTTTCCCAGTACCCCTCTTTCCCCGTTGGGCCCGTCCTCGTAGGGTTTCCATTGTAACCGGGAGGGGAGTGGGGGGGGAGGGAAGGAGGAGGGTGGGGGGGAGGGAAGGGGGAGGGAGGGAGGAGGGGAAGGTGAGGGTGGGGGAAAGGGGGGGAGGGGGAGGGAGAGGGGAGGGAGGGGGGTAGGGGGGGAGGGAAGGGGGAGGGAGGGGGAGGGAGAGGGGAGAGGGGAGGGAGAGGGGAGGGAGGGGTGTAGGGGGGGAGGGGAAGGGGGGAGGGAGTGGGATCTCCCCTTTTCCCAGAACCCCTCTTTCCCCATTGGGCCCGTCCTCGTAAGGTTTCCATTGTAACCGGGAGGAGGGGAGGAGGGAAGGGGGAGGGAGGGAGTAGGGAGGTGTGGAGGGAGGTGGGGAGGGGGAGGGAGAGGGGGAGAGGGGAAGGGGGGAGGAGGGGAGAGGGGAGGGGGAAGGGGGGGAGGGGGAAGGGGTGTGGGGGGAGGGAGGGGGACCTCCCCTTTTCCAAGTACCCCTCTTTCCCCGTTGGGCCCGTCCTCGTAAGGTTTCCATTGAAACCGAGAGGAGGGGAGGGAGGGAAGGGGGAGGGAGGGAGGAGGGAGGTGTGGAGAGAGGAGGGGAGGGTGAGGGAGGGGGGAGGGGGGGAAGGGGGGAGGGGGGAGGGAGAGGGGAGGGAGGCGGTTAGGGGGGAGGGGGAGGGAGGGGGGAGGGGAGGGGGGAGGGAGGGGGACCTCCCCTTTTCCCAGTACCCCTCTTTCCCCGTTGGGCCCGTCCTCGTAGGGTTTCCATTGTAACCGGGAGGAGGGGAGGGAGGGAAGGGGGAGGGAGGGTGCGAGGTGTGGTGGGAGGAGGGGAGGGGGAGGGAGGGGAGGGGGGTGTAGGGGGGAAGGGGGAGGGGGGAGGGAGAGGGGAGTAGGTGGGGAGGGGGAGGGAGGGGGAAAGGGGGAGTGAGGGGGATCTCCCCTTTTCCCAGTACCCCTCTTTCCCCGTTGGGCCCGTCCCCGTAGGATTTCCATTGTAACCGGGAGGGGGAGGGAGGGTGGAAGGAGGGGGGAGGGGGAGAGGGATGGAAGGGTGGAGGGAGTGGGGAGGGATTGGGGGAGGGAGGGATGGAGGGAAGGAGGGAGGGGGGAGTTAGGGGGGGAGGGGTGAGGGTGGGGGAGGGAGTGGGGATGGAGGTGGGAAGGAGGGGGGATGAAGGGGTTGAGGGGGGAAGGGGGACCTCCACTTTTCCCAGTACCCCTCTTTCCCCCACCACCAAGCCCCCTCCGCAATGACCCCTGTTGTCCCCCTCCCCAGTCCCCCTTCGGTGACTGAGCTTTTGCGGTTGCAGCTCCTAGACTGTGGAACAGCATCCCTCTCCCCATCAGAACTGCCCCCTCCATCCACTCCTTTAAGTCCAGGCTCAAAACCTATTTCTACTCCCTAGCGTTTGAGGCTCATTGAGGAGGTGCTGTGAACTGTTTTGCGTGCCACTGTATGTTTCATTTTTTTCCTTCGTACCTAATCAGATGTACAGCACTTTGGTCAACGTGGGTTGTTTTTAAATGTGCTATACAAATAAAATTGACTTGACTTGACCAAGTGCTTCTCATAAAAAAATGTAAATTTGTAAAGAGTAGACACCCAATAGCAGCTGCTTGTCCATTGTGACGTCACACGCTTTTCGCAACAATGTTGCACCCATCTCACAGGGGCATTGTGACATCACAAGCTGAATACCTTCAATAAATCCGCACCACAGCGCCCCCTATAAATTAGGGGGGTGAGCGCTTTAAAACCTCTGTAACTTAAAAAACATGCTACCGAATTAAATAAAAAATAATTTTCCAGCAGATAACCGCGCGGTGATTAAGGCGGTGCAAAAATCGTGGCGATACGGTTCATCGTTTTGACGAAATCAGATAAACCGCCGTTACGCGCATACATATATATATAACACAAGATCTGAGTTTTAGTAGTATACTAGCACAAGTGTGCCTCGTAGGGTTTCCAATGTAACCGGGAGGGGAGGATGGAAGGGGGAGGGAGGGAGGACGGAGGTGTGGAGGGGGGAGGGGAGGGGGAGGGAGGGGGGAGGGGTGGGGGAAGGGGGGGAGGGGAGGGAGAGGGGAGGGAGGGGGTAGGGGGGAGGGGGAAGGAGGGGGGAGGGAGGGAGGTGGGAGGTGTGGAGGGAGGAGGGGAGGGGGAGGGGGAGGGGAGGGGGAAGGGGGGAGGGAGAGGGGAGGGAGGGGGGTAGGGGGGAGGGAGGGGGGAGAGAGGGGGAAGGGGGAGGGGAAGGGGGAGGGAGGGGGACCTCCCCTTTTCCCAGTACCCCTCTTTCCCCGTTGGGCCCGTCCTCGTAGGGTTTCCATTGTAACCGGGAGGGGAGTGGGGGGGAGGGAAGGAGGAGGGTGGGGGGGAGGGAAGGGGGAGGGAGGGAGGAGGGGAAGGGGAGGGAGGGGGAAAGGGGGGAGGGGGAGGGAGAGGGGAGGGAGGGGAGGGGAGGGGGAGGGAGAGGGGAGGGAGGGGGGTAGGGGAGGGGGAAGGGGAGGGAGGGGGACCTCCCCTTTTCCCAGTACCCCTCTTTCCCCGTTGGGCCCGTCCTCGTAGGGTTTCCATTGTAACCGGGAGGAGTGGAGGGAGGGAAGGGGGAGGGAGGGAGGAGGGAGGTGTGGAGGGAGGAGGGGAGGGGAGGGAGGGGGGAGGGGAGGGGTGAAGGGGGGGGAGGGGGGAGGGAGAGGGGCAGGGGGGGAGGGGGAGGGAGGGGGGAGGGGAGGGGGGAAGGGGGAGGAGGGGGGAGGGAGAGGGGTAGGGGGGAGGGGGAGGGAGGGAGAGGGGAGGGAGGGAGGGGGACCTCCCCTTTTCCCATTACCCCTCTTTCCCCGTTGGGCCCGTCCTCGTAGGGTTTCCATTGTAACCGGGAGGAGGGCAGGGAGAGAAGGGGAGGGAGGGGGAAGGGGGAGGGAGAGGGGAGGGAGGGGGGTAGGGGGAGGGGAGGTAGGGGGAGGGGTAGGGAGAGGGGAGGGAGGGGGATCTCCCCTTTTCCCAGTACCCCTCTTTCCCCGTTGGGCCCGTCCCCGTAGGATTTCCATTGTAACCGGGAGGGGGGAGTGAGGGTGGAGGGAGGGGGGAGGGGGGAGGGATTGGGGGAGGGAGGGATGGAGGGAAGGAGGGAGGGGGGAGTTAGGGGGGAGGGGTGAGGGAGGGGGGAGGGAGTTGGGGACGGAGGGGGAGGAGGGGTTGAGGGAGTGGGGATGGAGGTGGGAAGGAGGGGGGATGAAGGGGTTGAGGGGGGAAGGGGGACCTTCCCTTTTCCCAGTACTCCTCTTTCCCCCACCACCAAGCCCCCTCCGCAACGACCCCTGTTGTTCCCCTTCCCAGTCCCCCTTCGTGGATGGGGGACCGAGCTCAGGGGTGATCGAGCTTTTACGGTTGCAGCTTCTAGACTGTGGAACAGCATCTCTCTCCCCATCAGAACTGCCACCTCCTTCCTCTCCTTTAAGTCCAGGCTCAAAACCTATTTCTACTCCCTAGCGTTTGAGGCTCATTGAGGAGGTGCTGTGAACTGTTTGCGTGCCATTGTATGTTTCATTTTTTTCCTTCATACCTAATCAGATGTACAGCACTTTGGTCAACGTGGGTTGTTTTTAAATGTGCTTTACAAATATAATTGACTTGACTTGACCAAGTGCTTCTCATAAAAAAATGTAAATTTGTAAAGAGTAGACACCCAATAGTAGCTGCTTGTCCATTGTGACATCACACGCTGAATACCGCGGGGGGGGAAGGGGGGTCAGCTCGAGTTCATCTCACAGGGGCATTGTGACATCAGAATGAAGATTAATCCGCACCGAAGCGCCCCCCTTCTGTCAAAACTTCGATAAATCAGGGGGGGCAGCGCTTTACAACTTCTGTAACTTTAAAAATATACGAACAAATTAAATGAAAATATCGCGGCCGGTCAGCCGGGAGGTTGGTGATCAAGGCGGTTCAAAAACAGTGGCGCGACGGTTTACAGTTTTGCCGGAATCACTGATATATACACAAACCCAGGATACAAAACTATTTATAAACAACTATTTATAATCGTAGGGTTTCCATTGTAACCGGGAGGGGAGTGGGGGGAGGGAAGGGGGAGGGAGGGAGGAGGGGAGGGGAGGGGAGGGGGGAGGTAGGGGAGGGGGGTAGGAGGGGACGGGGGAGGGAGGTGGGGGGGAAGGGGAGGGAGGGGGGAGGGTGGGAGGGGGAGGGGAGGGGGAGGGGAGGGGGAGGGAGAGAGGAGGGAGGGGGGTGGGAGGGAGGGGGGAAGGGGAGGGGGGAAGGGGGGAGGGGGAGGGGTGAAGGGGGAGGGAGGGGGACCTCCCCTTTTCCCAGTACCCCTCTTTCCCCGTTGGGCCCGTCCTCGTAGGGTTTCCATTGTAACCGGGAGGAGGGGAGGGAGGGAAGGGGGAGGGAGGGAGGAGGGAGGGGGAGGGGGTGAGGGGATGGGGGAAGGGGGATGGAGGGAGGGGGTGAGGGAGGGGGACCTCCCCTTTTCCCAGTACCCCTCTTTCCCCGTAGGGCCCGTCCTCGTAGGGTTTCCATTGTAACCGGGAGGGGAGTGGGGGGGAGGGAAGGGAGGTGTGGAGGGGGAGGGGAGGGGGAGGGGAGGGGGGAAGGGGGGAGGGGAGGGAGGGGGAGGGGAGGGGGAGGGGAGGGGGGAAGGGGGGAGGGTAGGGAGGGGAGGGGAGGGAGGGTGGAGGGGAGGGAGGGTCGAGGGGAGGGAGGGGGACCTCCCCTTTTCCCAGTACCCCTCTTTCCCCGTTGGGCCCGTCCCCGTAGGGTTTCCATTGTAACTGGGAGGCGGGGAGGGAGGGAGGAGGGGAGGGGGATGGACGGGGTGAGGGGAGGGGAGGGGGGAAGGGGTGGGAGGGGAGGTGGGAAGGGGTGGGTGGGGAGGGGGGAAGGGGGGAGTTGGAGGGAAGGGGGAGGGAGGGGGGAGGGGGGAAGGGGGGAGGGAGGGGGACCTCCCCTTTTCCCAGTACCCCTCTTTCCCCGTTGGGCCCGTCCCCGTATGGTATCCATTGTAAACGGAAGGGGGGGAGGGAGGGTGGAAGGAGGGGGGAGGGGAGAGGGATGGAAGGGTGGAGGGAGGGGGGGAGGGATGGGGGGGAGGGATGGAGGGGAGAAGGGGTGGGAGGGGAGGGGGGAAGGGGTGGGAGGGGAGGGGGAAGGGGGGAGTTGGAGGGAGGGGGGAGGGAGGGGGGAGGGGAGGGGGGAATGGGGGAGGGAGGGGTTGAGGGGGGAAGGGGGACATCCCCTTTCTTTTTTCGAAACACTTGCCCTGGTGGCCCACGAGCATAGGGGCCCCATGCTGATCTGTGTATGTTAAATGACTTTCAATAAAAAACGCAACTTTAAAAAACAATGTAGCAAACATCTCACACAAGCATTGTGACGTCACAAGCTGAAGACCTGGAAAAAAAAAGGTTAAAAATAAAAAGATGTAAATTTGTAAAGAGCAGGCACCCAATAGCAGCTGCTTGTCCATTTTGACATCACACGCTGAAGACTAAATCCACACCTCAGCGCCCCCTATAGAAACTTCAATAAGGGGGGGGGGCAGCGCTTTAAAACCTCTGTAACTTTAAAAACATACGAACAAATTAAATGAAAATATCGCGGCCGGTCAGCCGGGAGGTTGGTGATCAAGGCGGTGCAAAAACCGTGGCGCCACGGTTTACTGTTTTGCCGGAATCACTGATATATACACAAATCCTGATACAAACCTACAAGATCTGAGTTTTAATAGTATATAGACTAGCACAAGTATGCCCGTTGGGCCCGTCCTCGTAGGGTTTCCATTGTAACCGGGAGGGGTGTGGGGGGGAGGGAAGGGGGAGGGTGGGGGGGAGGGAAGGGGAGGGTGGGGGGGAGGGAAGGGGAGGGTGGGGGGAGGGAAGGGGGAGGGGAGGGGGAGTGGAGGGGGGAAGGGGGGAGGTAGGAGGGGAGGGAGGGGGGAGGGAGAGGGGAGGGAGGGGGGAGGGGAGAGGGGAGGGGAGGCGGGAGGGGGAGGGAGAGGGGAGGGAGGGGGGTAGGGGGAGGGGGGAGGGAGGGGGGATGGAGGGGGGAGGGGAGGGGGGGAGGGGGGAGGGAGGGGGCCTCCCCTTTTCCCAGTACCCCTCTTTCCACGTTGGGCCCGTCCTCGTAGGGTTTCCATTGTAACCGGGAGGAGGGGAGGGAGGGAAGGGGGAGGGAGGGAGGAGGGAAGTGTGGAGGGAGGAGGGGAGGGGGAGGGAGGGGGGAGGGGGGGAAGGGGGGAGGTGGAGGGAGAGGGGAGGGAGGCGGGTAGGGGGGAGGGGGAGGGAGGGGGGATGGAGGGGGAAGGGGGAGGGAGGGGGACCTCCCTTTTTCCCAGTACCCCTCTTTCCCCGTTGGGCCCGTCCTCGTAGGGTTTCCATTGTAACCGGGAGGAGGGGAGGGAGGGAAGGGGGAGGGAGGGAGGAGGGAAGTGTGGAGGGAGGAGGGGAGGGGGAGGGAGGGGGAGGGGGAGAAGGGGGGAGGTGGAGGGAGAGGGGAGGGAGGCGGGTAGGGGGGAGGGGGAGGGATGGGGGAGGGAGGGAGGAGTGGGGGGGGAAGGGGGGAGGGGGAGAGAGGGGGACCTCCCCTTTTCCCCATACACCTCTTTCCCCGTTGGGCCCGTCATCGTAGGGTTTCCATTGTAACCAGGAGGAGGGGAGGGAAGGGGGAGGGAGGAGGGAGGTGTGGATGGAGGAGGGGAGGGGGAGGGAGGGGGAGGGGGGAATGGGAGGAGGGGGAGGGAGGGGTGGAGGAGAGGGGGAAGGGGAGGGAGGGGGACCTCCCCTTTTCGCAGTACCACTCTTTCCCCGTTGGGCCCGTCCTCGTAGGGTTTCCATTGTAACCGGGAGGCGGGGAGGGAGGGGGGAGGGAGGAGGGAGGTGTGGAGGGAGGAGGGGAGGGAAGGGGGGAGGGGAGGGGGTAATGGGGGAGGGGGGTAGGGGGGAGATGGAGGGAGGGGGGAGGGAGGGGGAAGGGGGAGGGAGGGGGACCTCCCCTTTTCCCAGTACCCCACTTTCCCCGTTGGGCCCGTCCTCGTAGGGTTTCCATTATAACCGGGAGGCGGGGAGGGAGTGGGGAGGGAGGGAGGAGGGGAGGGGGATGGTGGGGGGAGGGGAGGGGGGAAGGGGTGGGAGGGGAGGGGGGAAGGGGGGAGGGGGGAGGTGGAGGGAGGGGGGAGGGAGGGAGGGGGACCTCACCTTTTCCCAGTACCCCTCTTTCCACGTTGGGCCCGTCCCCGAGGGGTGAGGGAGGTGGGGAGGGGTTGGGAGGGAGTTGGGGAGGAGGGGGGGAGGGAGTGGGGATGGAGGTGGGAAGGAGTGGGGAGGAAGGGGTTGAGGGGGGAAGGGGGACCTCCCCTTTCTTTTTTCGAAACACTTGCCCCGGTGGCCCACGAGCATAGGGGCCCCATGCTGATCTGTGTATGTTAAATGACTTGCAATAAAAAACACAACTTTAAAAAACAATCAGTTGCGTTTCGCAACAATGTAGCAACCATCTCACACAAGCATTGTGACGTCACAAGCTGAAGACCTTGAAAAAAAGGTTAAAAATAAAAAGATGTAAATTTGTAAAGAGTAGACACCCAATAGCAGCTGCTTGTCCATTGTGACATCACACGCTGAAGACTAAATCCGCCCCTATAGAAACTTCAATAAGGGGGGGGGTCAGCGCTTTAAAACCTCTGTAACTTTAAAAACATACGAACAAATTGAATGGAAAATATCGCGGCCGGTCAGCCGGGAGGTTGGTGATCAAGGCGGTGCAAAAACCGTAGCGCCACGGTTGACCGTTTTGCCGGAATTACTGGTATATACACAAATCCTGATACAAACCTACAAGATCTGACTAGCACAAGTGTGCCCGTTGGGCCCGTCCTCGTAGGGTTTCCATTGTAAGCGGGAGGGGAGTGGGGGGGAGGGAAGGGGGAGGGAGGAGGGAGGTGTGGAGGGGAGGGGGAGGGGGGAGGGGAGGGGGAAGGGAGGAGGGAAAGGAGGGGAGGGAGAGGGGAGGGAGGGGGGTATGGGGGGAGGGGGGAGGGAGGGGGACCTCCCCTTTTCCCAGTACCCCTCTTTCCCCGTTGGGCCCGTCCTCGTAGGGTTTCCATTGTAACCGGGAGGAGGGGAGGGAGGGAAGGGGGAGGGAGGTGTGGAGGGAGGAGGGGAGGGGAGGGAGGGGGGTAGGGGGAGGGGGAGGGAGGGGAGGGGGGAGGGGGGAGGGGGAAGGGGGAGGGAGGGGGACCTCCCCTTTTCCCAGTACCCCTTTTCCCCGTTGGGCCCGTCCTCGTAGGGTTTCAATTGTAACGGGGAGGGGTAGAGGGAGGGTGGAAGAAGTGGGAGGGGGAGAGGGATGGAAGGGTGGAGGGAGGGGGGGAGGGATTGGGGGAGGGAGGGATGGTGGGAAGGAGGGAGGGGGGAGTTAGGGGGGAGGGAGGGGGGAGGGAGTTGGGGAGGGAGGGGGAGGAGGGGGGGAGGGAGTGGGGATGGAGGTGGGAAGGAGGGGGGATGAAGGGGTTGAGGGGGGAAGGGGGACCTCCCCTTTTCCCAGTACCCCTCTTTCCCCGTTGGGCCCGTCCTCGTAGGGTTTCCATTGTAACCGGGAGGGGGGGGAGGGAGGAGGGAGGTGTGGAGGGAGGTGTGGAGGGAGGAGGGGAGGGGGAGGGAGGGGGGAGGGGAGGGGGGAAGGGGAGGGGGAAGGGGGGAGGGAAGGGGGGAGGGGGTAGGTTGGAGGGGAGGGAGGGGGATCTCCCCTTTTCCCAGTACCCCTCTTTCCCCGTTGGGCCCGTCCCCGTAGGGTTTCCATTGTAACCGGCAGGGGGGGAGGGAGGGTGGAAGTAGGGGGGAGGGGGAGAGGGATGGAAGGGTGGAGGGAGGGGGGAGGGAGTGGGGGAGGGTGGGATGGAGGGAAGGAGGGAGGGATGAGTTAGGGGCTGAGTGGTGATGGAGGTTGCGATTGAGGGGGGA
This sequence comes from Rhinoraja longicauda, assembly GCF_053455715.1. Classification (NCBI taxonomy): domain Eukaryota; kingdom Metazoa; phylum Chordata; class Chondrichthyes; order Rajiformes; family Arhynchobatidae; genus Rhinoraja; species Rhinoraja longicauda. Next base: position 11,866 of record NW_027603497.1, read on the forward strand.
GGGAGGGGGAGGGAGTGGGGATGGAGGTGGGAAGGAGGGGGAGGAAGGGGTTGAGGGGGGAAGTGGGACCTCCCCTTTTCCCAGTACCCCTCTTTCCCCCACCACCAAGCCCCCTTCGCAACGACCCCTGTTGTCCCCTCCCCAGTCCCCATTCTCAGACCCCCCCCCATTCTCTCTCTCCCCAGACACACTCTCAGAGCTTTTTTCGAAACACTTGCCCCGGTGGCCCACGAGCATAGGGGCCCAATGCTGATCTGTGTATGTTAAGTGACTTGCAATTAAAAAAAATACTTTAAAAAAAGATAAGTGCTTTTTAAGTGCTTGTTTTGAAACATTCGCGGTCACATAGTGCTTCTCACTGCGATCTGTTAGTGGTGCTTTTCGAAACAATGTAGCACCCATCTCAAACAAGCATTGGGAGGATGGGAGGGAGGGAAGGGGAGGGAGGGAGGAGGGAGGTGTGGAGGGAGGAGGGGAGGGAGGGGGGAAGGGGAGGGGGGGAAGGGGGAAGGGGAGGGAGAGGGGAGGGAGGGGGGATGGGATGGGTTAAGGGGGGAGGGAGGGGGACCTCCCCTTTTCCCAGTACCCCTCTTTCCCCGTTGGGCCCGTCCTCGTAGGGTTTCCATTGTAACCGGGAGGAGGGGAGGGAGGGAAGGGGGAGGGAGGGAGGAGCGAGGTGTGGAGGGAGGAGGGGAGGGGGACGGAGGGGGGAGTGGAGGGGGGAAGGGGGGAGGGGGAGGGAGAGGGGTAGGGGTGAGGGGGAGGGGAGGGGAAAGGGGAGGGAGGGGGACCTACCCTTTTCCCAGTACCCCTCTTTCCCCGGTGGGCCCGTCCCCGTAGGGTTTCCATTGTAACCAGAAGGGGGGGAGGGAGGGTGGAAGGAGGGGGGAGGGGGAGAGGGATGGAAGGGTGGAGGGAGGGGGGAGGGTTGGAGGGAAGGAGGGAGGGGGGAGTTAGGGGAGGAGGGGTGAGGGAGGTGGGGAGGGAGTTGGGGAGGAGGGGGGGAGGGAGTGGGGATGGAGGTGGGAAGGAGTGGGGAGGAAGGGGTTGAGGGGGAAGGGGGGGAGGGAGGGAATAGGGGCCCCATGCTGATCTGTGTATGTTAAGTGACTTGCACAACTTTAAAAAACTGGCAGTTGCTTTTCGCAACAATGTTGCAACCATCTCACACAAGCATTGTGACGTCACAAGCTGAAGACCTTGAAAAAAAAGGTCAGAAAAAAAATTATGTAAATTTAAAACCTCTGTAAAGAGTAAACACCCAATAGCAGCTGCTTGTCCATCGCGAGCTGATCTCTCATTGGTGCACGGGTGCCATGGTGGTACAAAAATCGTAGCGCTTTGGTGTAGCGTCTTGGAGGAGTAGGGTTTGTAAGTTATGGACAGAAACTTCGGAATCTTTCGTACATACGGAATCTTTCGTACATACACACGAACGTCAGAGTTTTAGTAGTATACTAGCACAAGTGTGCCCGTTGGGCCCGTCCTCGTAGGGTTTCCATTGTAACCGGGAGGGGAGTGGGGGGAGGGAAGGGGGAGGGAGGAGGGAGGTGTGGAGGGGAGGGGGAGGGGGGAGGGGAGGGGGGAAGGGAGGAGGGAAGGGGTAGGGAGAGGGGAGGGAGGTGGGTAGGGGGGAGGGGGGAGGGAGGGGGACCTCCCCTTTTCCCAGTACCCCTCTTTCCCCGTTGGGCCCGTCCTCGTAGGGTTTCCATTGTAACCGGGAGGAGGGGAGGGAGGGAAGGGGGAGGGAGGGAGGAGGGAGGTGTGGAGGGAGGAGGGGAGGGGAGGGAGGGGGGAGGGGAGGGAGGGGGTAGGGGGGAGGGGAAGGGAGGGGAGGGGGAGGGGAGGGGGAAGGGGGGAGGGAGGGGGACCTCCCCTTTTCCCAGTACCCCTCTTTCCCCGTTGGGCCCGTCCTCGTAGGGTTTCCATTGTAACCGGGAGGAGGGGAGGGAGGGAAGGGGGAGGGAGGTGTGGAGGGAGGAGGGGAGGGGAGGGAGGGGGGTAGGGGGGAGGGGGAGGGAGGGGAGGGGGGAGGGGGAAGGGGGGAGGGAGGGGGACCTCCCCTTTTCCCAGTACCCCTCTTTCCCCGTTGGGCCCGTCCTCGTAGGGTTTCAATTGTAACGGGGAGGGGGGGA
>NW_027603498.1:0-14000 GCF_053455715.1 Rhinoraja longicauda
AAACAAAGAGAGGTTGTGGCAGAAGGTGATAGATTCTGGATGGTTGGTCAGGTGCTGTTGATCCCCAACAGTGTTCCCAACATTGCTGTCTGCTGTTGTTGTCAGTAAGGAAATCTCTCCCTATTTAGTCATCAGGACCCATTTTGGTATTGATTCCACTGGTACACTCAGTCGTGGTAATGCAAAAGATCAGAGCATCAAGAAAATGTTGCTCTTCATTCTCTGAATTATGCACTTTGTCCCAATACAAAAAAAAATGGCAAAACTGATTTTCATGGAAAATCCAGGCTGAGATCACCCATGGTCCAAGTCTGAAGAAGGGGAGACATAAAATAAAGAAATTACACTATTTGCCAAATGGAATATTATTGGAGACAGAAGAGAACTCTGGACAGCTGGAGTTAATGATGGACTTTGAACAGATTAAGATACTTAAGATGGTATTGTCAATGTGGGAGTGGCGAAGATCATTTTGGAGCATAGATTTATAGTCATACACTGTGGAAACGGCCCTTTGTCCCAACTTGCCCACAGCAAGCAACATGTCCCACCTACACTAGTCCCACCTGCATGAGTTTGACCATCCCAAACACATGAGAGGAATAGATCAGGTAGATGCACAGAGTCCCTTCCCCAGAGTAGGTGAATTGAGGACCAGAGGACATACAAGGTGAAGGGGAAATGATTTAATAGGAATCTGAGAGGTAACTTTTTCACACAAAGGGTGGTGGATGTATGGAACAGGCAGCCGGAGTAGTTAGTTGAGGTGGGGACTATCCTAACGCTTATGAAGGAGTTGGACAGGTACATGGACAGGACAGATTTGGAGTGATATGGATCAAATGCAGGCAGGTGGGATGAGTGTAGCTGCGACTTAATGGCTGGTGTGGCCAAGTTGGGCCGAAGGCCTGTTTCCACACTCTATAGCTCTATGACTCTTTAAACCTCATCATCAAATCAAGGACAGTGTTTATGGTTTTGATGCCATCTCTCAGACAATACCTCTCAGCACCCTCCACACCATTGGGGAATGTCTAACCATTGTTGCTGATCTTGTATCTACAGTCAATCCTCCCTCCACTCCTCCAGCTTCAATATGCACAGCATGTGTCCACCTATTCCCCAATGTCCACAAACAGGACTACCTGGGTAGACTCATTGTTTTACCCCCTTATTGTATCACTAAATATAATTTCTTACTCAGCAACCCATCTCCATTCATGTCTTGGTCATTTATATATAGATGTCCTAACACAGATCTCTGTGGAACTCCACTGATCACAGACAACCAGCCAGAATATCTGCCTTCCACCACAACTCTCTGAAATCTATGAATTCCAAAACCTCAGTTCTGTATCCATATACCCAAGTCACTGAGAATCCCTTACATCTTAATCCTCTGGATTAGCCAACCATGAGGGATCTTATCAAAAGCCTCACAAAATTCCAAGTAGACACCATCCACCACCTTACCTTCATCAATCTCCTTCGGCTGTCCCTCAAAAAATTCAATCGTTATTAACACAAGACCGGCCATGGACAAAGCCGAGCTGGCTATCTCTAATTAACCCATTCTCTTACAAAGTAACCCTATCTCAAATGAATTCTCTCATAGTTTTCCAACCATTGACATGAGGCTTACTGGTCAATAGGTCCCTGGCTTCTCTCTACTTCCATTCTTAAACAAAGAAACAACATTGGCCACTCCCCAGTCCTCTGGGTACTGGCTGGAGAAGAACTGCAGCTGGATGATATCATAATTCCAAACCCTGACCCAGGTTCTAAGTTCATCTTAGAAACATAGAAACATAGAAACATAGAAAACAGGTGCAGGAGGAGGCCATTTGGCCCTTCGTGCCAGCACCACCATTCATTGTGACCATGGCTGATCATCCACAATCAGTAACCTGTGCCTGCGTTCTCCCCATATCAATAGACAATAGACAATAGGTGCAGGAGTGGGCCATTCGGCCCTTCGAGCCAGCACCGCCATTCAATGTGATCATGGCTGATCATTCTCAATCAGTACCCCATTCCTGCTTTCTCCCCATACCCCCTGACTCCGCTATCCTTAAGAGCTCTATCTAGCTCTCTCTTGAATGTATTTAGAGAATTGGCCTCCACTGCCCTCTGAGGCAGAGAATTCCACAGATTCACAACTCTGACTAAAAAAGTTTTTCCTCATCTCTGTTTTAAATGGCCTACCCCTTATTCTTAAACTGTGGCCCCTGGTTCTGGACTCCCCCAACATTGGGAACATGATCCCTTGATTCCATTAGCCCTCAGAGCTCTATCTAACTCTCTTTTAAATTCATCCAGTGAATTGGTTTCCACTGCCTTCTGTGGCAGAGAATTCCACAAATTCACAACTCTATGGGTGAAAAAGTTTCTTCTCACCTCAGTTTTAAATGGCCTCCCCTTTATCCTTAGACTGTGAACCCTGGTTCTGGATTCCCCCAACATTGGGAACATTTTTCCTGCATCGAGCTTGTCCAGTCCTTTTATAATTTTATACGTCTCTATAAGATCCCCTCTCATCCTTCTAAACTCCAGTGAATACAAGCCCAGTCTTTCGAATCGTACCTCATATGACAGTCCATCTCAGGGAGTAACCTCGTGAACCTACACAGCACTCTCAATAGCAAGGACGTCCTTCTTCAAATTAGGAGACCAAAGCTACACACAATACACCAGATGTGGTCTTACCAGGGCCCTATACAACTGCAGAAGGACCTCTTTACTCCTGTACTCAAATCCTCTCATTTTGAGGGCCAACATGCCATTAGCTTTTGTCACTGCCTGCTCTACCTGCATGCTTAATTTCAGTGACTGGTGTACAAGGACACCAAGGTCTCGTTGCACTTCCTCTTTACCTAATCTGACACCACTGAGATAATAATCTTCCTCCTTGTTTTGCCTGCCAAAGTGGATAACCTCACATTTATCTACATTATATTGCATCTGCCGTGCATCTGCCCACTCACTCAACCTGTCCAAGTCACCCTGCAACCTCCTAACGTCCACTTTGCAGTTCACACTGCCACCCAGCTTTGTGTCATCCGCAAACTTGCTTGTGTTACTTCTAATTCCATCATCCAATTCATTAATATATATTGTAAATAGTTGCAGCCCCAGCACCGAGCCTTGCGGCACTCCACTCTACACTGCCTGCCATTCTGAAAAGGACCCATTTATTCCTACTCTTTGCATCCTGTCTGCCAACCAATTGTCTATCCATGTCAATACCTTACCTCCTATACCATGTGCTCTTTTTCTGCTCACCAACCTCCTGTGTGGGACCTTACCAAAGGCTTTCTGAAAGTCTAGATACACTACATCCACTGGCTCTCCTTCATCCATTTTACTTGTCACATCCTCAAAAAATTCCAGAAGATTAGTCAAGCAGGATTTCCTTTTCATAAATACATGCTGACTTGGACCAATCCTTTTACCGCTATCCAAATGCACCGTCATTAATTCTTTAATAATTGACTCCAGCTTCTTCCCCACCACCGATGTTAGGCTAACTGGTCTATAATTCCCCATTTTTCTCACTCACTCCTTTCTTGAAAAGTGGGATAACATTAGCTACCGTCCAATCCACAGGAACTGATCCTGAATCTATTGAACATTGGAAAATGATCACCAATGTATCCACTGTTTCTTGAGCCACCTCCTTATGTACTTTGGGATGCAGACCATCAGGCCCTGGGGATTTATCAGCCTTCAGTCCCATCAGTCTACCCAATACTATTTCTCGCCTCACACAAATTTCTTCCAGTTCCTCTGTCTCCCTAGGTCCTCTGTCCTCTAGTACATCTGGGAGATTGTTTGTGTCTTCCTTAGTGAAGACAGATCCGAAGTACCTGTTCAACTCTTCCGCCATTTCCTTGTTCCCCATAATAATTTCACCCGTTTCTGCCTTCAAGGGACCCACATTTGTCTTTACTAATCTTTTTCTCTTAACATTCCTAAAGAAGCTTTTACTGTCCTTCTTTATATTCTTGGCCAACTTCGCTTCATACCTCATCTTTTCAGCGCGTATGGCCCTTTTTGCTGTCTTCTGTTGTCCTTTGAAAGTTGCCCAATCCTCTGGCTTCCCGCTACTCTTTGCTATCTTATACTTCTTTTCTTTTCGTTTTATTCCATCTCTAACTTCCCTTGTCAGCCACGGTTGCCTCTGACTCCCCTTAGAATCCTTCTTCCTAGTTGGAATGAAATGATCCTGCATCTTCTGGTTTATGCCCAGAAATTCCTGCCGTTACTGTTCCACTGCTGGGATCCTTTTCAATTCGACCTTGGCCAGCTCTTCTCTCATGCCTTCATAGTCCCCTTTGTTCAACTGCAACACTGACATTCCTGGTTTAAACTTCTCCCTCTCAAATTGCAGATTAAAACTAATCATATTATGGTCACTACCTCCAAGCTGTTCCTTTACCTTGAGTTCCCTTATTAAATCTGGTTCATTGGCCAACACTAAATCCAGAATTGCCTTCTCTCTGGTAGGCTCCAGTGCAAGGGGCTCTAAGAATACATCTCGGAGGCACTTTATAAACCCCCTTTCTTGGGGTCCAGAACCAACCTGATTTTCTCACCTTACCTGCACATTGAAATCCCCCACAACCACAGTAGCATTACCTCTGTTGTGTGCCAATTTTAATTCCTGCTGCATCTTACACCCTTTTTACAGGCTTCTGTTTGTGGGTCTGTTGATAACTCCCATTAGTGTCCTCTTACCTTTACAATTCCTCAACTCTATCCACAGTGACTCTACATCGTCAGCCCCAATGTCACCCCTCGCAACGAACTGATTTCCACCCCTCACCAACAGAGCTACCCCATCTCCTCTGCCCACCTGCCTGTCCTTTCTATAGGACGGAAAATCCTGAATATTCAGTTCCCAGTCTTGATCCTTCTGCAGTCACATCTCTGTAATCCCCAGAATGTCATACCTACCAATCTTTAACTGACCTCAAGTTCATCCACTTTACTTCTTATACTTCACGCATTCATATACAGTATTTTTAATCCTTTGCTCATCTCGGCTTTCACAACGATTCCTATTACACTTGGCCATTCTCTCCTATTCATTTGTGAGCTTTCTGTCCCGTTAATTCTGGAGTGTTTCTTAATTTTTCCTATGCTCTCTTTTCCTTTAACTCCATCCTTGTCTATCCGATTTTACACCCCCCTTGCATTGAAGAAAACACACTTCATCGTTTTATTATCCCATATTAATGAACCTCTCACTGCCAGTCCTGTATTCAGCGTTGCGTGTCATTACATCCACTTTCCCATCAGCCATTCTATTTGTTAACTGCTGCTCTGGTATTGGAACCTGTAATCACCATTTATTTATTTTCAATGCACAACTCAACTATCGTCATATATGAAGGGATAACTGATGATGTACTTTCCACATATAATAAAAATGAGTAAAAGAAACCAGAAAATTATAGAACCACTCATTTAACAAAATATCATAAGCGATAGGAATAGAATCAGTCCATTCAGCCCATCAAGTCTACTCCGCCATTCAATCATGGGTGATGTATCTCTGTCCCTCCTAACCCCATTCTCCTGTCTTCTCTCCAGAACCTCTGACGCCTGAACTAATCATGAATCTATCTTTCAAAAAGATAAATAATGATACTGAAGCATTCAAGTAGATTTTGGAGCCATAAAATAAATCAGATTTCTAATTGCTTGGCAATTGTTGTCTTTTGATATTTCAGATTTCACAGCATGCTCCTATCCAAAGTGACCAAACAATTTCAGGCCACTCCACCCTCGGCGCATTATACTTTTCAATTTCACCTCGAATCAATCTAATAATTACCATAAATGTGGAATCTCTGGTATTTGATTCTTACTGCTAAGGGAAATAATTGTTCTCATGTTAATGTTATTAATATTCAAAAGACCCAACATTTTTTCACAGGAGATTTTTCAGAAGAATCTCAGGCCACATCATGAAATCCAAGCTTCAGGTATATTTCCTTATCATCACATTTGGAGTTTGTGTCCTGCTGTATGAAACTTGGCATATGGAAACACAAGGCAAGGATCGTAATGACATGTTAAGAATGTCACAAGAGGACGATGAAGCTACCACGGAGGATCTTCCTCCACTCCTGAATCCTGGGATTATGTTTGTGGAAACGTCAGACAATGTGGAGCTGAAGCCATTGGTAGCTTGCTCAGTGGAGTCCACTGCTCGTCAAAACCCAGATAAACCAATCTATTTCTTCATGAAGGGGTTCAGTGGCAAATTGAGCCAGTATCCAGAGCCTAAGTACAGACTCATCCCGTTGCTCTCCTCAGTGAAGAATGTTGTCCTTCTACCTTTAAACGCTGCCGAACTGTTTGAAGATACTCCGTTGAAATCCTGGTATCAAAAGGTAACCAATAAGAAGAAAGTGTGATGTGTTGCATTTTGGGTTGTCAAACCAGAGTAGGACTTTCTCAGTGAACCTTAGGCCCCTGGGGAAGGCTGTAGAATAGAGGGAGCTAGGAGTACAAGTACATAATTCACTGAAAGTAACATCATATGTGGACAGGGTAATGAAGAAGGCATTAGACATAAAGATAGACACAAAATGCTGGAATAACTCAGCGGGTCAGGCAGCATCTCCGGAGAAAAGGAATACCTGACATTTCGGGTCAAGACCCTTCTTCAGACTGAGAGTCGGTGAGAGAGTAACTAAAGGTATGAAAAGGTTCAAAACAAATCTGAGGCAGCACCAATGACCAAGCAAAAGTGGAGTCCGCAATGAACAATTTTTGGCTGTGGGGAGGTGATAATGACGAGACATGCTGGCCGAGATCAGTAATATCATTAAGTATAGGTTAGGATGTTGATGATGGTGCAGGTGCCCAAGAAGTTGGTGAGGCCCCACCTGGAGTTTTGTGTTTTGTTTTGATCACCCAGGAAAGATTCCATTAAGTTTGATTGAGAGAAGAAAAGATTTAGACAATAGACAATAGACAATAGGTGCAGGAGGAGGCCATTCGGCCCTTCGAGCCAGCACCACCATTCGATGTGATCATGGCTGATCATTCTCAATCAGTACCCCGTACCTGCCTTCTCCCCATACCCCGTGACTCCGCTATCCTTAAGAGCTCGATCTAGCTCTCTCTTGAATGCATTCAGAGAATTGGCCTCCACTGCCTTCTGAGGCAGAGAATTCCACAGATTCACAACTCTCTGACTGAAAAGGTTTTTCCTCATCTCAGTTCTAAATGGCCTACCCCTTATTCTTAAACTGTGGCCCCTTGTTCTGGAATCCCCCAACATTGGGAACATGTTTCCTGCCTCTCACGTGTCCAACCCCTTAATAATCTTATACGTTTCCATAAGATCCCCTCTCATCCTTCTAAATTCCAGTGGATACAAGCATAGTCGCTCCAGTCTTTCAACATATGACAGTCCCACCATTCCGGGAATTAACCTAGTAAACCTACGCTGCACACCCTCAATAGCAGGAATATCTTTCCTCAAATTTGGAGACTAAAACTGCACACAGTACTCCAGGTACGGTCTCACTAGGGCCCTGTACAACTGCAGAAGGACCTCTTTGCTCCTATACTCAACTCCTCTTGTTATGAAGGTCAACATTCCATTGGCTTTCTTCACTGCCTGCTGTACCTGCATGCTTCCTTTCAGTGACTGATGCACTAGGACACCCAGATCTCGTTGTATATCCCCTTTTCCTAACTTGACACCATTCAGATAATACTCTGCCTTCCTATTCTAACCACCAAAGTGGATAACCTCACACTTATCCACATTAAACTGCATCTGCCATGCATCCACCCACTCACACATCCTGTCCAAGTCACCCTGCAACCTCATAGCATCTTCCTCACAGTTCACACTACCACCCAGCTTTGTATCATCTGCAAATTTGCTAATGGTACTTTTAATCCCTTCATCCAAGTCATTAATATATATTGTAAATAGTTGCGGTCCCAGCACCGAGCCTTGCGGTACCCCACTAGTTACTGCCTGCCATTCTGAAAGGGACCCAGTTATCCCCACTCTTTGCTTTCTGGCTGTCAACCAATTTTCTACCCATATCAGTACCCTACCTCCAATACCATGTGCTCTAATTTTGCCCACTAATCTCCTATGTGGAACCTTGTCAAAGGCTTTCTGAAAGTTGAGGTACACCACATCCACCGGCTCTCCCCTGTCAATTTTCCTAGTTACATCCTCAAAGAATTCCAGAAGATTAGTCAAGCATGATTTCCCCTTCGTAAATCCATGCTGACTCGGAACAATCCTGTTACTACTATCCAAATGCTCCGCAATTTCGTCTTTTATAATTGACTCCAGCATCTTCCCAACCACTGATGTCAGACTAACTGGTCTATAATTTCCCGTTTTCTATCTCCCTCCTTTCTTAAAAAGTGGGACAACATTAGCTACCCTCCAATCCACAGGAACTGATCCTGAATCTATAGAACATTGGAAAATGATCACCAATGCGTCCACAATTTCTAGCGCCACCTCCTTAAATACTCTGGGATGCAGACCATCAGGCCCAGGGGATTTATCAGCCTTCAGTCCCATCAGTCTACCCAACACCATTTCCTGCCTAATGTGGATTTCCTTCAGTTCCTCCGTCACCCTAGGATCTCTGGCCACTAGAACATCTGGAAGATTGCTTGTATCTTCCTTAGTGAAGACAGATCCAAAGTACTGGTTCAACTCGTCTGCCATTTCTTTGTTCCCCATAATAAATTCCCCTGCTTCTGTCTTCAAGGGACCCACATTTGCCTTGACTATTTTTTTCCTCTTTACATACCTAAAAAAGCTTTTACTATCATCCTTTATATTATTGGCTAGTTTACCCTCGTACCTCATCTTTTCTCCCCGGATTGCCTTCTTAGTCATCTTCTGTTGCTCTTTAAAAGAGTTCCAATCCTCTGGCTTCCCACTGTTCTTTGCTTCGTTGTACTTCTTCTCTTTTATTTTTATGCTCTCCTTGATTTCCCTTGTCAGCCACGGGTGCCTCTTACTCCCCTTAGAGTCTTTCCTCCTCTTTGGGATAAATTGATCCTGCAACTTCTGCATTATTCCAAGGAATACCTGCCATTGCTGTTCCACCGTCTTCCCTGCTAGGGCCTCCTTCCAGTCAATTCTGGCCAGCTCCTGTCTCATGCCTCTCTAATCCCCTTTGCTATACTGTAATACTATCACTTCCGATTTTCCCTCCTCCCTCTCAATTTGTAGAGTAAAACTTATCATATTGTGATCACTGCATCCTAATGGCTCTTTTACCTTGAGACCCCTTATCAGATCAGGTTTATTACACAACACTAAATCCAGAATTGCCTTCTCCCTAGTAGGCTCCAGTACAAGCTGTTCTAAGAATCCATCTCGGAGACACTCCACAAACTCTCTTTCCTGGGGTCCATTACCAACTTGATTTTCCCCGTCTACCTGCATGTTGAAATCTCCCATAAGTAGCATTACATTTGCGACATGCCAATTTTAGCTCCTGATTCAACTTGCACCCTATTTTGAGGCTACTGTTTGGGGCCCTGTAGATAACTCCCATTAAGCCTTTTTACCCTTACATTTCCTCATTTCTATCCATACTGATTCTACATCTCCTGATTCTATGTCACCCCTTGCAAGGGAGTGAATATCATTCCTCACCAACAGAGCGACCCCACCCCCTCTGCCCACCTGTCTGTCTTTTCTATATGTTGTGTAGCCCTGAATATTCAGTTCCCAGCCCTGGTCCTCTTGTAGCCATGTCTCAGTGATTCCCACAACATCATACTTGCCAATGTCTAACTGAGCCTCAAGCTCATCCACTTTATTTCTTATACTTCGCGCATTTAAATACTATACTTTAATTTCAGTATTCACCTCCCCTCTCACGCCGGTCACAATTGGCCCTGACCTTACTCTCTTATCCCTTCTAGAACTTCCCTCCCCATTCATTCGAGAGTCCTTTGCAATTTCTCCTGTATTCGCTTCCCCATGAACTCCATCTCCATATTCCCAGTGTGTCAACCCCTCCCCCCCACTACTAAGTTTAAAGCCACACTTGTAGCACTAGCAAACCTACCTGCCAGAATGTTGGTCCCCCTGCTGTTAAGGTGTAACCCCGTCCCTTTTGTACAGGTCACCCCTACCCCAGAAGTGATCCCAGTGGTCTAGAAATCTAAATCCCTTCTCCCTGCACCAGCCCCTCAGCCATACATTCATATCCCCGATCTCTCTATTCCTGCCCTCACTAGCACGAGGTACAGGTAGCAGTCCAGAGACAACCACCTTCGACGTCCTACTTCTCAGTCTTCTTCCTAACTCTCTAAACTCACGTCGCAGTATCTCCTTTCTCTTCCTCCCGACGTGGTTCGTGCCCACGTGCACAGTTACTTCCGGTTGATCGCCTTCCCTCACTAGGATGTTCTGAAGCCGCTCCATGATGTCTTGAACCCTGGCACCAGGGAGGCAACAGACCATCCTCGAGTCCCGCCTGCCGCCACAGAATCTACTGTCCGTACCTCGGACAATGGAGTCACCCACTACTATGGCTCTTCCTGACTTCGGTCTCCCCGGTTGAGTTTCCTTGCCTGGGTTAGATCTGCCAACAGGTCCGCCGCTCGGACTTTACCATGATATTAACCAGGAAGCAAGGACTAAATTATAGGAAGAGATTGGACAGGCTAGGAATTTGTTCTTGAAGCTTAGGAGACTGAGCGGTGATCTCATAGACGTGTCTAATGTCATTAGGGACATGCATCAGGTGAATGCACACCATAGGATTGTGAGGCCTGATTTTCCACACATTGAATTGTCTGTCTATGGAATGAGCTGGAGGAAGTGCTTGAGGCACTACTGTGACAGCACTTAAAAGACATTTGGACATGTACATGATCAGAGGAGTGTGCATTGACTATTTTCATCCTGGGAGTACGTTGACTCAGTCTATCTTAAATTTGTGTCCAAGTCAGGTATCCCTGAATGAGGAAGAATGAATGCACTAAATGGAGTGCAGTAAAGTTGCACCAGGTTGATTCCTTGCAAGGCATGTTTGCTGTATAACAGTGATTGAGCACCTTGAGCCAGTGCTCACCTGAGATTAGAAAACCCACAAGTTATCTCCCTCAAATGTCTAATATTCGTGAGGTGCTTCCCAGGGTAAATACTGAGATGATGTTTCCCTTCACAATGTGTCTAAATTAAGGGGATGACTATCTCCAAATAGAACTGGCCATTCAGAATAAAATTCAGGAGGAATTTCTCTCAGTCAGAGGGTGATGTGGTGAATCTTTGGGATTTTCTGCCAAATAAATCAGTGAATGTTTAATGGTTGGACATCTATAAAGCATGAATTCATAGATTTTTAAATATTTGTTGCTGCAATATTCGATGTTTAAAATAGATATTAATGACCACTATATGGTCTGGATTGGATTACTTCAGTCAAAATAACAAACTGCAAAGGGAGCAAAGACGATTTTTGAGGAAGTTATCAGTTCTGGAGGTTTTGAGTTATAAGGAGAGGCTGGATAGGCTGTATATTTATTCACTTGAGTACAGGAGGCTGAGAAGTGACTTCATTGAGGTTGATCACATCATAAGAGGCATAGATAAGGTAATGAGCCTGGACAGCAGGTTGGAGGCAGGTACTCTCAAACTATTTAAGAAGGATCTCGGTAATCATGTGAATCACCACGGATCTATTGTAGATAAATGGGGGTAGAACCGATGAGTGCAGTGATCAGGTGGATGTGATTTGCCAAAGTATTTACCCATATAGTCGTATGACTCTCTATCTGGCATGAACAAAGATGAAGAGAGGATAGAGTTATTTATTGAGGAGTGGACCTGACAGCTTAACATGGATTGAGGGATAGGTCTGAAGGTTTAGAAGGAATTGCAATTAAGATAATGTTTCTTTCTTCATTACATCACAGGTAAACCCCAAAAAGGAGAAGTATTGGCTCCATGTGTTTGGTGATGCCTGCAAATTAGCACTGTTGTGGAAGTATGGGGGCATCTACCTGGACACTGACATTATATCAATGAAGTCTATGCCATTTGGCAACTTTACGTGTCCACAGCACGCAGGTTCTATCAGTATGGGTGCAATGGGTTTCAATCCCAGGCACCATCCTTTTCTTTGGAATTGCATGATAGATTATGTGGCCAAATACATTGGATTTCTTTGGGGCCGACAAGGTCCTCAACTGATTACCCGTGTGCTGAAGAGATGGTGTCAGATGGATAACATACGTGTCTTCATTGGCAAAGAATGCAACGGCATCTCTTTATGGATCATTGATCGATTCTACCCCATCTCATATCCAGCTTGGCAGAAGTACTTTGTTCACTGGAAAAAGAAGGATGTGGAGCGTAAATTCTCAGCTACTTATGGTGCGCATGTCTGGAATTACATGAATTCCAGGAAAAAAAAGAAAGTCATTGCTGGAAGTGGATCATTAATTGAACATTTTTTCCAGTTATATTGTCCAACTACATACAGGAATTTAACTAAATTGAATAATAGTTAGATGTTTTAGGCCTTTGTATTATGCAATGAGCGAAAGAATGAAACCGACAGAATTTTTAAAAGTCACAATGTAAAATATACATACAACACATTTGGGGATTATTAAAATTTGTGAAACATTCACTGTTATACTTATTTTTTCTGACAACTTCTGATCTGGATACACTCCAATTCCCATGTCCAATTTAAATTAGAATCAAACACCAATTGACACAACATGTCTCTTCCATGCACGTTCCATTTCTCTCACAAACACACTCCATCTCTCTCACTGCCACAATCTCTCTCTCACTCACTGACAATTTTTCTCTCTCACTAGCACACTCCCTCTCTCTCTCTCTGACCACTGACACATTCACTGATGCATTCCATCTCTCTCTCCCATAAACTGCAGGTAGGAGGGAATTTGGTGTTGTTCCTGTACCCTGAATCTGCCGTTAAGTGTAGCCCAGCTCAGATAGGAACAGACACAAATAAAGCATCTCATAGAACAGGGGTGAATTTTATGAACAAGTCAGTTCATTTAATGCCTTAACAGCATGCACCGGGAAACACTCTAGAGAACCCAAAGTGTTTCAAAGATTCATAGCACCCTCAGCATTTTTATATTCTCAAGACACTATGGTTACCTGTGGTTTCTACATTTTTGAAATAAATTATCATTGATCAATGTCCCTGCAACCTTAAATCTTTGTCTTTCCCCAGGGTTATCTTGAACTTTATGTTCCCTGCTATTTAGAAACCCACATTCCCATTTGTATTACAGTACTCCCTGATTAGTTTTGTGCGATGGAAACCAAACACCATGATGAATCTATTTATTGTCTCACCAACTTCCTAAAGTTCCCTATGTTGGCCATTTTCCCCAACATGCGTCCCCAGTATGTAGTATCTTTGGTTAAACAGGTGGTACAAACATAGAAACATAGAAAAATAGGTGCAGGAGTAGGTCATTTGGCCCTTCGAGCCAGCACCTCCATTCAATATGATTATGGCTGATCATCTAAAATCAGTACCCCATTCCTGCTTTTTCCCCATATCCCTTGATTCCTTTGGCCCAAAGAGATAAATCTAACTCTCTTGAAAGCATCCAGTGAATTGACCTCCACCTCCTCTGTGGCAGTGAATTCCATAGATTCACAGCTCTCTGGGTGAAGAAGTTTTTCCTCATCTCAGTCCTAAATGGCCTCCCACTTATTCTTAAACTGTGACTCCTGCTTCTGAATTCCCCCAACATCTGGAACATATTTCCTGTATCTAACCTGTCAATCCTTTAAGACATTTATATGTGTTTATAAGATCCCCTCTTATCCTTTTAAATTCCAGTGAATACAAGCCGAGTTGACCCATTCTTTCATTATCTGTCCGTCCCTCCATCCCGGGAATTAACCTGATGAACCTACGCTGCATTCCCTCAATAGCAATAATGTCCTTCCTCAAATTAGGAGACCAAAATTGCACACA
>NW_027603499.1:0-14000 GCF_053455715.1 Rhinoraja longicauda
CGCTTCTGGGCCCCTATAGAAATCTTGGGTGCTCCTACCCCAATCTTTGCCTCCCCTCTGATCCTAGCTGCACCTGACCCAAAAGGCAAGTGCTTTATTGCCCAAGAGAGACTGACGCGTATTAATTAATCATCACGGAACTGTTGCTTGTGGGAGCTTGTGGCTGCATAAATTACCTGCCTCATTTCCCACAGTACTTCAATGACTACACTTCAAAAATACTTCTGCGAGCCTTTCTGGGTTAAGCCATAGGTCATGAAAGACATTACAGAGATTCGTTCTTTCTTTGTATAAAGAAACTCCAGAGGAACAATTAATGAGCTGCTATTGTAACATAGACGAGCATTTGGTTGCTGGAATTTCCTCGTATTCGGCTAAAAATGATTGCCTTAACACGGAACTATAAATCTTTTCCATCTGGAATTATGTGCTTTTAATTTTGGAACCATTTTTGGACCAAGTCTTAAATGTGCATGCATGACTAAAATCTAAAACCCTTGCAGTTAAAAGACATGCGATTAACAGCTTGTTGCTTCAAAGCAGCACACCAGCTGCGAAAGATCCTGTGAAAAATTGAACGTGGTGCAAATGGTGGAATGAAGTCTAACTAAGCAGACGCAAGTAGAATCAACATAGTTTATATCCCGAGGAGCAGCGATGGGTTTTCTCCCTTGCCCTACTAGGTCATGGAAGTAATCTCCAAGATGCATTATCTGGCTGAATGCCCATTTCTAAGAGAACAAGATTCATGTTTTTGTCAGTCAGAAATTGACCCCCAAGGGTTGATAGTGGTCAATAGGCTGATCTGATTCAGCAATTATCCATGAACAAAATATCACGGAATGGTTCCACAACAGATGGAGGTCACCTCGCCCTTTGAGTCCATGGAGGCTCCACGCAAGGGCAAACGAACGAGTGTGTCTCCCTCTTCTGTCCTCTCCACAGCCCTGCAAATTCTCACTTCTTGAACACCTCATGCTGCAACTGAATCTGCCTACAGCACTAACCATGGCAACGCATTCTACACCCCCACCATTTGCTACGTAAAAGGATTTTTCCTATGTTAATTTTGGTTCTTTTGATAATCATCGTTTTTCAGTGCCCTGGGTCTTGAACCTCTGCCAATGGAGGCGGTTTCTCTGTATCCACTCTGCTTATACCATTCCAGATTTTAAATCAGTTCTATCAGATCTTCTTCCAATCTCTCTTGACCCAGGGAGAGTAACTTCACTTCCCCTGTCTCAACACATAACTCATCCTTGGAAGTATCCTGGTACATCTCTTCTGCACACACTCCAAATCGGACAGATATTGATTCATTCCACATGTTCCACCATGGTTGGGATACCAATCTTGCAAAACTGATTCCCATGGTTTCACGAATGTGACTTTGATTTGCCAAATGTTTGCAAAGCAGAAGTGAAGTACATTAATGGACTTCACCTGAATCTTCAAACATAGAAAAGTGCAGCACAGGGACAGGCCCTTCGGCCCACGATGTCTGTGCTGAACACGATGCCTTTGCTGAACATGATGCCAAGATGAACTAATCTCATCTGTCTGCACATGATCCATTTCGCTCCAATTCCCTGTATATCCATGTAACTATCTAAAAGCCTCTGCAATGCCACTATAATATCAGCCTCCAATACCATCCCTGGCAGCACGTTTCAGGCCCCCACCACCCTGTGTGTAAAAAAAACTTGCCCTGCACATCTCCTTTAAACCTCTCCCCTCCCACCTTCATGCTATGCTCTCGAGTCTTTGACATTCCCACTCTGGGGAAAAAGGTTCTGAATGCCTATCCTATATGTCTCTGATAATTTTACATACTTCTATCAGGTCTCCCCTCAACCTCCGGAGTTCCAGAGAAAGCAATCCAAGTTTGTCCAACCTCTCCTTAAAACAAATACCCTCCAATCCAGGCAACATTCTGGTAAACCTCTACTGAACGCTTTCCAAAGCTTCCACATTGCAATGGGGTGACCAGAACTGCAAACAATACTCCAATACTGCCTTATTTTGAACGCAGCTGAGATAAATGTTCACTCACTGTGCACTAAGTAAAGGTTTTATGATCAATCAGAACAATGTACATTGTTTCCCAGTTTCCTCTCAAACATCTGTCTATTCCATAAATTATAATTACCCTTTTCTTAAATTAACCAAAGGTCTTTTGCCACTGTTCTTGATATACATCGTTCCACCGTGTAAGATTCCACACAGATTCATTGACCCAACCCAACCAAGTCTTTTTTGCAGTATTATAGATCATATCTTGACTGCAACCATTTCAACCGAAGGAATATGAAATTCTGCTTTATTTCAATTTTTCTACGTTATTTCTTCACTCCCAAAAATCTAATACCGCACACTTTATTTTACACTGGGTAACTCCATGTGTTCCTTTATATACTTGATACAAATGGAGCTTCATGTAAACACATCACAAAACCCTCAGGCAAAAGCTCAGTCTTTTGCATGATCTTTGCAGACAGGAGCTATATATTCCCAATTTACTCAGGAAAGCTCGAGTATTTGACTCACAACATGGCAGAATACAAGAAAAAATTAATCCCTTATTTCATCTCCTATTTCAAAAGTTCCTATCTCTATTTTGTTGATTGAGTTATGGCTGAGTTTTGATTTGTCTGGACTAGTTTTTTTTTCCAAGGTGTAAATGTTACACATGTTTCCTCAATCTCAAATCATGTCTTTGCATAGTTCTTTGGAAAGAGCAGTAATAAGGGATGGGCGACAGTTTCCACATGTCAACGTCAGAGGAAAAATATACGCTTTTCAATAACAAGATCGTAAAACATATGAGCAGAATTAGGCATTCGATCGTGGCTGATCTATGTTTACCTCTCAATTCCATTCTCCTGCCTTCTCTCTGTAAACTTTGATCCCTTACTAATCAGAAACCTCCGCTTTAAAAATACCCATTGACTTGGCCTTCATCACTATCAGTGGCTAGAATTCAACAGATTCACCACCCTCTGGCTAAAGAAATCCGTACACCCTCCATTCTAAAGGATGGATCCTTATATTCTGAGGCGGTGCCATCTGGTCCGAGACTCTCCCACTCCTGGAAACATTCTCTCCACAAGATATTGCAAAAGAAAACACCACTGCACTTAAACTATTTTCTTTGATCTGTAGGGACAATAATATGGGAGTACAATATCCTGGTTGAAACTGAACACATCGCTTGGTCTTACTTGAGGAGGGGGAGGAGGCAATGCCCTTGCTTGATTGTTTGCTTGTGTCTGCATTTCAGTTAAATCCACTGTAGTTAATTCAAGGAAACTGAATCCTTGCTGATTAGGAAATTGGAACCAATTCATTTAATTGCAGTGTAATGGAATGGCTAACAAAGCACAAAGCCACTCTGCAGCTGAAATGTAATGCAGCTGTCTGTTTGCAGGACTCACAAATCTATAAAAGATATTAAATAAGTTTTTGAGCATTAGTTAAGAATTTTGTTAAAATGGCTTACTAATCACAAATTAAGCACTCGGTCTTGTTTTATTTCCAGGTCGAGTTACCGTGTCCTTTTGAAAGAAGCAAATCATTTATTCTAATCTAGTTTCTTGATGAACGTTCATTACAGTAGCTTACACTAAGACAGTCTCTTTAATGCAGCTAAACATATCATGATACTTCACAAAGGGACGATCAAGCAGTACTACTGATGCTTAACCTCAGAGGTAGGTTGTCTGATGACTGACTGTGTGGTCATGAAAAATGGCTTTATGGAACACCTTAATAAAAATAAAAAAGGGAGAAACGCAGAAGATTTTGGAGAAGGCATTCCAGAATTCAGGGGCTTTAGTAGCTGAGGCATGGCCACCAATGGTGGAGGGCTTTAAATTTGAGATTTGGTGATAACAGAATTGGAGCGGAATGGACATCTTGTAGTATCCAAGGAGCGCTGGAGTAGTAAGTTCACTGCAGTTTTGAAAATCTGGTTAATTTTAAAACTAAAGCAGTTATTAATTGCAAACCAGTGTGGGTGAGCAAGCACAAGCACAGCGTGTGAGCAGAATAGTGCATGTTAAAATTTGGTCAGTATCAGAGCTAATACACATTTACAGATGAAAATAGTACCACCCATAAAATCCACAATGGAAGAAGGTGATAATGCAATTTCCAAACTCCACTCCCCACACACACAAAAGCATAAAAGGAAAATGAAAAAAAAAATTAAGGATAAACATTTACTCTACAGATATTTTGAAGTTTATACTATTGCATGTAGTGTACACATGGGTGTTATGTTAAATATCACAGAACTTACATTTGAACATACTAGGATAGAGAGCCCGAGAAACGCAAAGCCTACCAATTAAATGAATAGAACATAGTCAAGCACATGAACATAATGACCATGAACATGCCCACAAAGTCTATGCCAAGTGAAACTGATCTCATCTGCCTGTACATGATCCACATTCCTCCATTCCCTGCACTTCTATGTGCCTACCTAAAAGCTTCTAAAGCACCACTATCATATCTGCCTCCACCTCCACCACCACTGGCAATGTGTTCCAAGCCCCCACAACTCAAGTATAAAAAAAAAATCCCCAGCATATCGCCATTAAACATTCCCCCTCTCACCTGACAGCTACGCCCTCTAGTGTTGGACATTTTCACTCTGGAGGAAAAAGGTTCCGACTCTCTACCCTATCTCTGCCTCTCATAATGCTATCAAGACTGCAGTACAATACCAAGTGGATGGATCTATTGGCTAACAGTTCCTGGTTTGGCAGTGCGGTAAACATGGTCAATTAGCTCAATTGTGAATAACCACCAAAGACATCAGTGATTTACAATGTGGTAGAAAATAGATCAGCTAATTAAAAATCAGATATTTAAGAAACAAAAAGAGGCATCTAGTGTTTCAGATTCCAGCTTAAATTACATGCAATGAAAATACTGGAATCAAGATTTATCCAATCAGTTTACTAAGAAGAAAAAAATCTGCAGTTATTGCTTTTGTCTTGCTCAGCTTGGATTTTATTCTTTGACCGATCAAACCCTGTTTTATTATTGTGTTCGGCTATCTTATATTACTGCACTCAATGTATTATGCGTCCACAATAGTTCAGCATCGTTTATTGGTAAGTGCGAGAGTGGAAAAAGATCATTCATATTTTCTAATGGTGTACCAAGACACTTACCTCAGTGTTGAGAGTGGCTGTTTGAGATTTCCTCCCACATTCGCAACTGTGAGCTAAGCAGTTCCTGTAAGTGGGAGTTGAGAATGTGCACTCTCAACGCAAAGGCAAGTACCTTCTCCTGCTGCTATGCAATTTTATTACTCATCCTAATTTTATCTTAATTACACATTTTTAAAAGAAAAGAACCACCAAATATTGTGTCGCAATATCCGATTTGATTAGACTTCAACGTTAAATGATAGCTAACCTGGGTTGCCAGGGAAACAAAAAGCACTGCGTTTGAGTTTGTAAGGGATGGCAGCTCATGATTTTGATCATTGATGTTTTCTGATAACATGGAACTTGTACATTGAAAATATATTTGCTTGAAAATATTTATCGTTTCAGACATTAGCATTTTATGTCTCCATGTTTTCTGAAAAATAATATTTTGCACCGATAGTGATTTGGGCAGCACGGTGGTGCATCAGTAGAGCTGCTGCCTCTTATCACCAGAGACCTGGATTCGATCCTGACCTTGGGTGCTGCCTGTATGGAGTTTGCACATTCTCCCTGTGACCATGTGGGGTTTCTCCAGGTGCTTCGGTTTCCTCCCACATCCCAAAGACGTGCTGGGTTGTCGGTTAATTAGCCTCTGCAAATTGACCCCAGTATGTAGGGCATAGAACTAATGTGCAGGTGATCAAAGATTGGCGTACAACGGTTGGATGTTTTTTAACCTGGGTTGGACTAAATGTACTTAATGTGTACAGTGACCTTATCACTAAATATTTTACTTAAGAGAAACAAAAGATTTAATATTTTTTATTGTTCAGAAAAATGCTAAAGTACTGAAATGTGTAAAATATTAAAAAACTGAGGAAAAAGAGCTCTTCCATTGGTACTAAATTTGTGTAATCATAATTAATGTTGATTAAAAACTAAGTAGTCAAAGAGCTTCAGCCCAACTTGCCAAGACAGACAATCTTAATTCATCCCAATCATTTCTCATTCAATGATGCATTAATTAGTGAAAGACGGTGTTTAATCTTCATTCTGATGATGTATATTATAATATACATTATATACTTTCAGAAATGTTGTTTCTTCATCATTTTTATTGGTGGCAGGGACCACTTTTACAACTTCATTTACTGCATTCATATGTCTTAAATTTTGAGAACTTACTAGCATGAAATTAAAAAATCAATAATGGAAAGTATATCACATGGTAGAGCTTCATGTTCAAAAGACTAGAACACAGTTCTTGCTCTTAATTGCCAGAATGGATTAAACCAGGTAATTTTAAATAAAAAGTTGTTCTGCAGAAAACCAGTACGGTAAAAATTGTGTGATATTATTGCTAGTTCCAGATCCAATAAACCAATATCAGGCCAGGTCAAAAATCATAAGATTCACACAATTGTGTGCCCTGAAAAATCCTCTTCAAATTGTACTTGTGCTTCTTTCTGCTTTGCAGTCACCAGTTGCCACATTTGCGACATTATATAAAAATAAAACAAAATACACTTCTTTTATTCACAAAATGCTGGAGTAACTCAGCAGGTCAGGCAGCATCTAGGGAGAGAAGGAATGGGTGACGTTTTGGGTCGAGACCCTTCTTCAGACTACACTTCTTTTATTGTCAATTCATGAATAATAGAAAAATTAGAAATAGAAAATAGAAAAATTATGAAATGGATTTGTCACACTTTTTTCTTATAAAAGTGATTGTCAGCTATTCAGGCAGCTAAATGTTACTGGCTAACTGTTTTTTTACTGATCCCTCTGTACAGTTTCAGGAGTTTTAATAAAAAAGTGGGCGAGTATCTGATTAAATATAGTGCTGGAAAAAATAAAGATGACGAATTACATTCTGTTGCGCTTCTTGATTGAACTGATTTGTGGAGAAGATTTCCGTACAATTGAGCATTATATCCCAACAGCTGCCAAAGTAGAAATTCCACCTCAACCCAATTTTAAAAACACCAACAAAATGTCAGTCATAAAGAGATACAGCGTAGAAACATACCCTTTGGCTCACAGAGTCTGTGCTGACCAACAACCACCCATTTACACCAATCTAATCTAACTTTCTTCTCAAGATAGACACAAAATGCTGGAGTAACTCAGCGGGACAGGCAGCATCTCTGGATAGAAGGAAGGGGTGACGTTCAGGTCAAAAGTCTTCTTCTGTAGAAGACCCTTCTACAGCTTGAGGAAGGGTCTCGACCCAAAACGTCACCCATTCCTTCTATCCAGAGATGCTGCCTGTCCTACCGAGTTACTCCAGCATTTTGTGTCTATCTTCGGTGCATACCAGCATCTGCAGTTCCTTCCTACACTAACTTTATTCTCCCCATATTGTCATCAATTACCCCCGGATTCCATCACTCACCTGCACACAAGCGGAAATTTCCAGCAGTCAATTAACCTACAAAAACTTATGATATGGGGGGGGGGGAATCAAAGCACCCGGAGGAAACCCACATGATCACAGGGAGTATGGAAATTCCACACAGATAGAATCCAAGATCAGGATTGAACCCAGGTCTTTGTTGCTGTGGCAACTCTACAAGCTGCGCTGCTGTGCTGCCCCTAAAATGCATTCTGCATCTGTAAGGAAATCATAAAACTGGTGGTGAAGGTGTGCAACCAAAAGCCTTCTTTCTAGTTGTATCCACTCAGCAAAAGTATCTTCACATTCTAAAGATAAGATACAAGCCGGCTTGGCATATGGTTAAACATCCTTTTGGTTGTTTATAATCAGCATCCAGTCAACTTACCTTGATGCAACGGGTCTTGCTGATGTAGGTGTAAGTGTGAATGTATGTGTGAATGTTGATGGTGATGTGGCGTCACATTGAACATCTGTAGTCTTGTAAGTGGGTCATTTGCAAGTGATGCCATGCGCTCAGCGTGTATTCTCTCTGCTGCCAGTCTGTCAGCGTAGGACATCTCGGGCCGCAGCTGAGGGCCCGCAAGAGCGAGTCTTTCTCTTTCCAATGGATTCAAGCCGTGGTGGAAAGGAGGGAACGGATGAACCCCCGCTGCGGGTTGGATTGTCAAGGCACCGTGCCTAGCAAATGGATCCATGGGATTAGCAGCTGGGTGAAGGCCTTCCAGTTCAGGTGGCTTAACCTCAAAGCCTGGCTTCATCCTCTCACGGAATTCCCTTTCGCGAATCTCTCTCTCCCGAATCTCTCGCTCGCGCAGTTCTCTTTCTCTCATCCCATGGTCAGCGCTGTAGAGGCTGGGCATGTGGTACGCCAGGATGGGATCAGATGCATTTAATGGAACAAAGAATGGGTGGTTACGGTTGGTTGGAGACATGACGTGTGGCCTTGCATATTCACTGAGTGTCCTTAGTGCCGGGGTATCCGGTCCAATGTAAGGAGGAACAGCTGCAATGGTCGTTGGTGGAGGCTCAAACGAAGGTCTTAAATGCGTTGGTCCAACAAGTTGAGATTCTGTCATGCGGCTCTCATGGGATGAGCTGGATGCTTTCTGTCAAGGAATCAATTTTACAGAATTTAATAAAAAGAAAAGTGCACATTCTGGGAATGAAAACTGTAAAATGCTAAAAATCACGGCAAATTAGCCACAAGGAAATAGGAGCATGACGTTAGACTTTGTGGAGATACAGCGTGGAATCAGGCCCTTCGGCCCACCGAGTCCATGCCAATCAGCAATCACCCCATACACCAGCACTATCCTACACATTAGTGACAATTAAAAATTTTACCGAAGCCAATTAACTTGTACGTCTTTGGAATGTGGGAGGAAACCGGAGCACGCAGAGAAAATCCACGCGGTCACAGGGAGAACGTAGAAACCCCGCACAGACAGCACCCATAGTCCGGATTGAATCTGGGTCTCTGGCATTGTGAGGCATCAACTCTCCAAGTACCCTACCGTGCCACCCTAGGGGTTGGTCACTCAACCTCTCAAGCCCGCCCTGGCATTCAGCATGATTGCATTAGCCAGTTCCAGGTCACAATTCTTCTGTTAAGGAGTCCCAAAATAACCCTCAACTACTTGATCTTTCCAAAGCGAATCCATCTTCTCTTTAAATTTCTTTGATGATCTTGTCTCGGCAGCTTTCCAGGGTAGAGAAATGTAGAGACTCGCTACCCTCTGTGAAATGATCAGGATTAATCTAACTTAATATGTTGGCTCCCTTTCTTCACACGGTTTATTTGCTGACATGCTTTTTCTCATCATCTTTTTTTAATTTTTAGTTCCTATTAGCAAACACTCAGCACCAAAACTTGTCATTCACCATTATGGAGGATAATTAACCTGCTGTGATAGTTCAACGTCTACATTTGCAAAAATGCATTTATGTGAACTATGTGAATTGCTATCAAATCTAAGAAGCAGCAAATAACTACGGAAAAGAGATAATTGTTTGAACAACGATTTACAAAACCTGGAGGATTTGTATACAATTGATCACTTTTCCTTTATTGCAATAGTTAAGTTGGAATTTGAATAATATTCTTCAACATTTTATCATTTGGCAAAAGGCTTCGAACATTTTAATAGACAGTACATTAACAACAGAACTCCTGCAATCCAAATTTAGACTATATTGCAGCTGTTTTCCATTAGTTTTTGAAAACACCAGAATCGCACGAACAGTAAGAGAATCTCTTCATCAGTAAATGGGTCAGGATATAAAATATCACTGCAGATAAAACCCAACTTTTCTAATTGGCAAAGTGAGCTGGTGGTAGATGAAATAGATATCAGGGTAGCTACTGGGAGCAGTTAGTCATTTGTGCATGGGTTTTTTTAAACGATGGTTTCTCTTTTTTCCATGAGGTAAGTCTGCCAAGCATTTCCCAGGGAAATGAACGGGGGCAGACAACTTACTGCTAAACCTGGGGCAGGGTATTTTTGCCAGAAATGCACGATTCTGCTCCAGATAATAATTCATTCCTCACTTCCGATTACGGACAGCAGGACATATCAACCATTGACAAAGCAGCTTCTGAGCACCGAAAAGATGTTCACTGGTGATAGTGCCACACAATTTCTTGATTAGTATGGGTGTCAGGGATTATGGGGAGAAGGCAAGAGAATGGGGTTGAGAGGGAAAGATAAATCAGCCATGATTGGATGGCGGAGTAGACTTGATGGGCCGAATGGCCTAATTCTGCTCCTATAACATGAACAGTGCTATTTCATACTTGTTGCAGGGAACATACAAGGCATTCAGCCCAACTTGTCTGTGCCAGGGTTTATGTTCTACCATCTATTCCACGTCTCTTGACAACAGTGACCTATTGAAGTGGATTTGACTCCTGATGGACCATCAAAAACCAAAGATTGGACAAATTCTTGCCCAGCATTCCATGAGACCACTAGATCTATTTTTACAGCAATGTTTAACCAAAAACACATGCTGTGATTTGAAGAAAGTGTGAGGAAAAGTTTTTTCCATTCACAAACTAGGTTAGCTCAAAGACACAGCTAAGGTTCTGTTTTTCCACAGTCTGACTGCAAAAATTCAGTGCTGTAGAAACTTCTCAAGGTGCTGATCCACTTAGAGCTCCTCCCACATTAAATCAGTCATTCTGTGAAAATTGATGATAAGGGACGAATTAGCCTAACTAGGTTCAAATGCGAGGACTTAGAAGAGCAAGTTAGACACAGAAGAGTTTGTTGAATGTAAAGAGGAGGGGTTTAATCAATCAAACGTCATTAGTACATTTTTTATATCATATAATGGAGGGTTGGGGAGGGTGGTAGATGAACTTGGGAACCGAAAAAAATCTAAAGTCAGGTCGGATTAATCTGTGCAAGGGAGAGGGGTCTTCAGAGTTGATTAGTGAGTTGAACGAACAATTACAGTTAAGAGTTGAAACTATGCAGGTCTTTTTTAACACAAAAAATTATAGCTCTGTAAGGTAGCATTTCTTGTAAAATCGTGTATCATGTAATTCTTTTGCAGTTATTGTAAGTAGTAATAAGTAGTATTATTTATTTTCAATAATTTCTGTAAGAGAGTTCAGAGTTGAGCTGCACGAAGTATTGGCTAGCTTTACCCCACCAGCATGGGTTCAGATAATTGATGTCGGGGGGGACGGACTACCTATGCTCTTCAATTGCATCAGTGAATCATGTTTTCCCCTCCCTTGCGAGCTTACCTAGCTATTGAATAAATACATTTAACCTGTTCACCCCAGCTTCTCCCCGAAGTAGTGAGTTCCACGTTTTGAACCACTCTCTAGGAAAGTAGTTTCTCTCTAATTCTCTGTTGGATTTATTAGCAACCCTTATATTTATGGGCATTTGGCCAAACCAGTCAGCCATTCCAACACGGTGCACCTACCGCTGCTCTCTCCGCTTCCCTCTCACGTTCCCGCTCTCTTTCCCTCTCTTTCTCTTTCTCCTTTTCCTTCTCCTTCTCTTCCTTGGCCTTCTGCTCCGCTTCTCGCCTGGCCTTCTCTATCACTTCTTCCCGCTTCTTGGCCAGCTTTGAGCCTTGCAATGGTACAAAGTAGAAGTCTGTTCTTCCACAGGAGTTGTAGCCACGATCCAAATACTTAATGAACCTGAAACAATGCACAAAGGGGAAACGTCGGTAAACCAAAACTTACAGTTTTTTATTTGCAAGTTACAGGGCAAAATAAAACCAAAAGCTTGCGATAATAAGTTTTTGAACAGAAAAATATCACCTCATATATAATTACACCAGGCATAATTTTTTTTTAAAGCATTTTGAATAGCACTAGTTATTCAACATATTTTATAAAATGATCGGTAATAATGAATACATAAAGAAAGGTCACCTGGCTGACTGACTGGCGTGGCTCGGAATGCTAACCACCGTTGGTTCTGGAGATGGACTTCTGTTTGGAGATGGTGGGGGGCTATCTGGATCCTCTTGCTCGTCCGGGACTTCCTCTTTAATCTGAATGTTGGTCATGGTGGCGGGAGGAGTGTTTGTAACGTTGCCGGTGGAACACATGGATGTCACGATGGACGCTGTAGGCTGAATGGTGGAAATTGGCGCCACGCTGGAGGCGGAGGTTGCTGTCGAAGACGCAATATTGGGAGCACCAGACGGGATGAAGGAATGCTGGGCATATGACGGCTGGGGAGGGACTTGGTGGGGCACGGCTTGGGGATGCGTTGCGCTTGCTGGGAGATTCTGGGCTTGGGTTAATACAGGGGGTTGTGCGGGGGGAGGCAGGATCTGCTGCGTTTGGGGCATTAACTGCAATGGTGGTGGATGAACGGAGGGTGTATGGTGGGTAGAAAGGGAACTCAGCGGTTTTAAAGCTGGAGGAGGCGGGAGGTTTGAAGGCATCTGTGGGAATGGAGGATGGCCTGCGAGATGGGTAGGTGGTTTATGGGACTGCTGGTTGGAAATGGGTGTAATTGGGGTCGTGGGCGGCGGTTTAATATGAGGCATCGTGACAGGGGCAGGCAGCAAAGGCTGGGGCTGGGCGGGCGGAGGCTGCACTGGGACCTGCGCCGGAGTGTGCGGCTGCCCCGTGGCCGGCACCTGGGCGGAGGAGGCCTGCGCCATCTGAGGCGGGGGGTTGATGGAGAACGGTGGCCCCTGCAGCTGGTGCTGGATGTGAGCGGGGGCCTGCAGCGGGTGAGGCAGCGGCTGCACCAGCGAATGCAGCGGGGGCTGCGATTGAGGCTGCAGCTGCTGCTGGATCGGCGGGTGAGGCGACGTGAGTCTCTGGGGATGTAGCTGCGGCGTAGGCTGTATCAGAGAATGAGGCGGCGTCTGGCTCCGAGGCAGTGGAACTGGGGACAACGTTTGAGGAATCGACATGGCGCAGGAAGATGCCGGTGGAGGCATTTGTGGCGGTTCCAGCGAAGTTAGAGGCATGGAGGCACATGGACTCTGAAGGACTTGAGGCTGAGACTGCAGCACTTGCTGCTGGGCCGAGGAATCAGAATCACTCTCATTGTCCCTTGGGCTTGGTATACTTGGTGACGTGCTGCGATTGTCCTGATCAATATCCTTTGGATCGCTGCTTCCTTCATCATTCACACTGCGGCTGTCAGAACTCTCCCCTTCAGATGGTGAGTTTGGCCTGCTGATCTGTTTTGATTTAAAAAAAATAGCACAAATCATCAATTAGTAATTGCTCAAATTAGTACCTGCTTATTCTAGTATTTGGTCAAACTAAGTAAATGGTCAGAAGGGTCCCAACCTGAAACAGCACCTACCCATGCACTCCAGAGATGCTGCCTTACCAGCTGAGTTACTCAAGCACTTTGCAATTTTTTGTGTATTAACCAGCGTCTGCAGTCCTAAATGCTTTATGAACTTTCATCAGATATGCTAAACTTAAAAATAAGCGCTGTACAATTAGGTGGAGGTTTCCAACAAAGAGGCAATGTTAGGAGTTCCTGATGGGAAGAAGGAATGCTGGGCATTTGGCGGCTGTGGTGGAACCTGGTGGGGCCCGGCTTGGGGATGCGTTGTGCTTGCTGGGAGATTCTGGGCTTGGGTTAACACAGGGGCATGTGCAAGGGGAGGCTGGATCTGCTGCGTTTGGGGCATTAACTGCAATGGAGGTGGATGAATGGAGGGGTATGGTGGGTGGAAAGGGAACTCAATGGTTTTAATCACAGCACAATTAAGATGCTAATTCCAAACAAAATGGTGAAGGGACTGTGTCGTGATTGCAGCATTTCACTGATTTTGCTTCCCAGCTGTTACCAGGCAATGAACCATCCTACCAACAACTAGAGAGCAGTCCTGAGATACTATCTACCTCATTGGAGACCCTCGGGCTATCTTTGACCGGACTTTATCTTGCACTAAACGTTATTCATGTTATCCCCTTTATCATGTATCTG